>NC_034412.1:63501082-63511712 GCF_002078875.1 Numida meleagris | reverse complement strand
GGTTACTGTAAACTGCCTTTTTTGGTGTGGCCCTCTGAGGGGGAGGGGAGGAGGTGCACTCCCCAGGGGTCTTTGCGGGAGAGGGGGTGGTGAAGCCACGTGGGAGACGCGGGGTCTGTTCTTCCCAGACTGGCGGAGAAAGCACGTGGTCCTCCTGCATTTTACTGTGTAAGATTTTCAGCCTGTAAACCCTCTACCATAATTCTACTAGCCTCATTTTGATATATTTAGTAAAATTAGTTGTTCCTCCTCAGATCGGTGCCGCTGTTTTTTTTTGTGTTAGATCCGTCTGCGGGTCCCCCTCTTCCCAGGTTGCGGCTCCGCGGCTTCTCTGCCGCTTTAGCCGCCGGACCGCCCGGGGGCTGGCTCTTATCGCGGCGATTTTTTTTTCTTTCCTTCCTCTTTTCTCGTTTTTTTTCTTTTGGGCCTGTCCCCCCCCCTTGTCACGGACGCAGACCCTTAGACAATACCGTGACAGCAGCGTTCAGTGTGCAGGACTGTGGTGCTGGCTTTCAGACTGGCACGAGGCAATTTTCAAAATGTCTTGTCTGTCCTTAGTTGCCTAATTGCACTCAGAGCACTGACAAAAACAACGGCCCAAGACTGGTCTCTCATCAGCTGCTTTCTACCTAGCAAAACGTAGGCCTTCTCTCACTTGATAATTCTTGGTATGCCTGGAGAAAATTAAACCAGAAATATTTTTAGTTCTACAAATCTCACCACTTCAGAGTTGTCCTTGCTGTGCTCAGAGAACTAGGCTTTGGGCAAATGCTGCACAGGAGTGGAATTGTCAGAAGAATGTGTTTTACACCATCTCCAAAATTGAGAATCATAAAACCGACAGGAGACGAAGACCCACAGTGTTAAAATGAGAGCATTTACAAATGCTTTGAAGTTCAGATGTATGTTTGAAAAGCTTAAGAACCCCTAAGCTCATCATTTCCCTCTTCATCCATAATTCCTATTATTTATGGAATATTGTATTTTACTTTTTGAAATCTCGCCACTTTGCAAACACGGATAAATCCAAAGTTACGCTATAGAAAGTCCATTAGCATCGAAGCCCTTTTGAATCTCAGAAATTTCTAGTTGTACAACTTCATCGTTGTCTCTATGACTCATTCAAAACCTGCCCTTATTTTCCTGAAAGTTGGACTGATTTCCTTTCTCCTGTGAGTTAGATAGCAACAACCATATTTGAGAGAAAGATTGTATTGTGGTCAAAAGCCACCGGGGACTCTGGAAATCTGTATTTCTATTCTGCTCTACTACATGTGAGCTTTGTGAGGTTGGGCAAATCATTTACTATTTCCCTGACCCATTTTCCTTCTCAAAACTGATGAAAATAGTATTTCCATGCTTCTCAGAAGAGTTATGAGCATAAATTAATTCATATTTATGAGGTACTAAAGGAATTCTGATGAGTACCATAAAAATACTGACTTACAAATAAAGCCCTCTCTGTGTTCTGTCTGTCCACTGATATAGCTGTTTTGTTCCACTTCTTAAAGTAAGGACTTCTTTTCCCAGAGTAATATTTTTTCACTCATGACACTTCTTGATTTTACCTCAGAACAATGAGTACTTGTACACTGCAGTTGCAGCGATTATTTTTATGCATGATGTGCTATATATGAAGCTTTTGGTGTCCTTTATAGCCAAACAGAACAGAAGAGTTTCTTTTAAGATTTATTTTTAAAGCCTGTGAAAAAGCACCAGACTTGCAGCTGACAAGGGTAAAGCATGGCACCTTTATACAAAAAAAGCAGAGGGAGGATGGGAAATAGAAAAGAAGAGCACTGCTTATGATTGCCATTCAGTCCTAGGGAGACTCCCATGATCCAGGACGTATAAACTGTTCCTCCCTACTCTATCTGGAAGACAGGTCTTTAAGGGATTACAGTAGCCCTTTTCCAACTTTGTTGGTGACAACCAACAAATAAACAAACCAGACTGAGGAAGCTGAGAAAAGCGGTCTTCCATTCTTGCCCTTTCATAGATGAACTTGAACCCTGTTGTTGGCACACAAGCTAGGAAATCTTCAGCAGAATCTACCGTGCATTTATTAATTTCTTCCAGTAATTTGGGCAGTCCTACCTGAAGTGGGCCTGCTCCTATGGGGAATGAGCAGTCTTGCTGTCACAGCCTCCTCCAGCTCCCCAAACCTGTACAGTGTTTGGATCAATCCCATTTCCCACACTTTGCCACAAGGCAGGGAGCAATGTCTGCTTATTGCCATGGAATCTGACTAATGCCTATTGCTGTCATGTTGAGTCAGCTGAAAGGCTTGGGAAGGGTTACAGTGGTACAAAAAGTTTATTTTCCTCTCTCAAAAAAACCCAACAGTTTTAACATCAGCTTTCCAAAGGATATCACATGTGCAAATTAAGATTCTTTTGTTGCCTGAATGCACTTATTTCTCAATGCATATTTACCATGACATTCGAGTGTTGCATAGGAGTTAGCTACACCATACTATTTCAAAGTCTGCGAAGGTAAAAGAAAGACAATATACGCAGGGAAGGAAGTCTTCTAACCACTATGCAAAGCAGCTTTAAAATCTCTTAAGAAAGTGATTGAAAATCTCTCCCTATGCTTGAGCAGCATTAGGAATAACAGGAAGCTGCGTGGCACCATTCAGAAAAGAAGATTGTTGTGTAAGACCCTGCTAGTAGGATTCAGGCAGCCCTCTGATTATCTTTGCCTTTGAAAGTCATCAAGCTGGATGAGAGGAAGAAGGCAGCATTTTAAGCCATATACTGCCACTTGCAGGTCAAACTAAGTCCACGTTAGCTACACATGGCACAGATAGAAGCACACAAATGCATATACATGTAGTTCTGGCTTTCAGTGAGGGATTTGACAGACGCACTAGAATTTGACATCCTCTCCAGACAGAAAGTTCGAATAAAGCTTGCTTTATTGGTGAGGAAGCCTTTAGCAGCAAGCACATCAGTAAGCTGGACTGTGTGCATGTGCTACTGGCAGCAGAGCAGAATCCCTAGATTTTCACAACGTTGACATGAATGCATGTTGAGAAAATGTTCTTGAACAAGCAAACCAATTGTTGTCATTACGTGCAGCCAGTTCAGAACTGCATCAGGGTGAGTCCTGGCCTAAGGAAAGGCACACGTGCTTTCACACAATCTCAGTCTCACGTCAGGACACTTCTTGCACTCAGCACACATCCATGCTGCCATAGGAAAGCTCAGCACTGCTCCAAGCAGCTACTTCTCCGAAAGAAGCAGCTGTGAGGCCTGTGAACTGTCAACATCCCCCCCTTCCTCTTTTTTTAGACCGGTAGGCCTGTGGGCCTGCTGTCCCCCAGTGTATAACGCTGCTAGGAGACTTAGAAGCTGGCAGAAGGATCAGGAGGTGACAGAGTCAGGGTGACACTAGTTCAGCATGTCCCAGTTGGAACAGTCTCCTGGCTGAGGTCCAGCAGTGTCACCTCATGCAGCACTTTAAAGCCACTGCCTGAATTTGAAGGATGGAGGGCCGGTGCTCTCCAAGGCTTGAGAAACAAAACACAGCAATACTTGCCTCAAAGTCTTCATGGAAATGTATATTTGAAGAGAATTCAAAGACATACTGCCCATGGCACAGGAGTTGGATCTAAGTGATCTTTAAGGTCCCTCACAAACCAAGCCATCCTATGATTCTGTTTTAGGGGAGTCACAGAGAAAATTAAGTTCAATGCAGCAACATATGTAAGAGGTGGCCCCCATCTCACAGCAGGGTTGCATTCCTGTTGATATTTTAAATTAGTAATTCATCAACAGAGCCCGAATTACCCTGTAAATATATTACTGCACAGCCATATTATGCCCTCATGATTTCATCACAATAACATCCCAGTCATAATTTGGGCTGCTGTAAAAAGTAGAAGTAAGAAGTGTGAGATTATGAAAACATTAATTGCTTTTCAGGCAGCAGAATGACCAAGCTCTGCACTCCTGACAGTATGGGATCTGTTCTCTTGTTAATGCGCTGCTGTATTCTTACACGCCCCAACAGTTGGGAAAGAATTCTGTTATCCTGTGAAAGGGTGACTGAACCTGCTCATCTTTGGGTTTGGAGTACACAGCCATCTTATATAAGGAAGAAACAGATATGTCTGCTGTTTCCATTAAGCAGTTTGAATAGCTGAAAAGCTAGGAAGCTTAAATAGCTGCACTCACCATATTCAGCGGCAGTGAGAAAGCTGCTGTGAAATTAATTGGCAGTGGTAACTGAACATGCTCCTTGATGTAAAACTTAATTGCTCCACTTTTAGTAGATTATATACATTTTGCTCATTGTCAAAAACATAATTATTGGACTTAGGCTCAAAGTCATTACTCACTACTCACTTTTTGTAATTAGAGATTTTGTCTTATGCATCTTAAAACTTGTTAACATTTGTTAAACTTGTTTACATTTGTACAGGCCGCTCCCTGACAAGTTTTAGTAAAAATTTGCTAATTTGTACAATGGGTTAGAAAAAAAAAAAAGACTTTTTTCTAGAAAAAAAAAAACACCACAGAAAAAAATTGATCTTCAAAAATATATTACAGAGAGTGTGTTATATGCATATGCATACAAATACGTAGGTCTCTCCAAAAGTAATACCTCCTATTTATTTCCACAGAAACTACAACAGATACAAAGAGGACAATAATGCTATTTGATAGAGCAAATTCTCAGCTACAAAATGCTATTTTTAAATTTAGTAGCCACCATTAGCTATGCATTTTTGCCAGCAATGAACAAGAACCTGCATGTAACACTTGTAAAAATCCGCACCAGCGGAGGTACCCCTTTGTCGCTGTCAGCACTACTGAAACGCACCCCCCGTTGCCTCAGTGTGCTCACAGCCACTGATTGGTCTCCAACAATGTTCAGCAAGTGTTGATGAATGTCAGTGCACCATTTTCTCAGCATGAAGGAATTCAGTGACACACCTTTGCTTCATATGCTCTTCCATGTCAGACATTCGTCTGTCAGACTGCGCCTTTGCTGCCATCTGTTGCACAGTAACGAAATGTAATGGAACACTGTTGGAGAGGTTCAGCCTCTGCTGCCATACCACCAACATCCACCTCAGACGTTGTGGGCCAAGATAATAGAATAAGAGGCATTACTTTCCAAACAGCTCTCATATATTTTATTCATTTAATGTGATTGTAGTATAGTATTCATATTTCTAAGTATTTTGGCAAATTTACATTAGCAGAAGTACAACAGCATCTAAACCTAAATAGAAGCATTAGTAAACTAAATTTGGGTTCTTTGTTTTCTACATTTCGTTCTCCTAGAAAAAAATATATCCTCAGAATCTAGCTGGGACAAATGTATTAAGTTGTTTTAAAAAATGAACAAACAAAAAACCCCACAACATTTTAAGAGCACAGGAAAAGGATATTTGAATTTAAAAGCTTATATATTTTTTCAGTCTAGACCTTACACTTTATCTGTCCCTCTGTGTCAGTCAACCCCTCAAAGGCTGAAACACCTGTAATTCAATTAACTAAGGGAAAGTCTGGAGCATCCTCATCCTAACTCGCAAAAAGTGTTGTATGCAGCCTGGCTGTTTGTATCTCTGGTTAAAAGAGACACAAACAATATAACCATAGTTGCTCTGCACACCACAAGGTAACATTAGGGAGCTTTGGCTGCTTTCAGATACCTCAGATCATGTCTGGTTTGATGTTGCAGGTATTGGAACCGAGTCTGGTTTCCGTGACCAGAGGAAAATTAGAACAGGGTTAATTAAACCAAACCATGCTCTGTAACCTGAAGATAAGTTTGCTTCATGGAGCATGACTGAGCAATTTATTTCTCTAGAACCTAACTGCTTTTTACTTTTCTCCTCTAAAAATTTACTTCTTTCTCAATCTATTATTTTGGAGTCTAATACTGGATGGCATTAATATTGGCCCTGCAAATGAAGCAAAAGAAAAAAATTCTAGGAAAAAAACTCAAGGATTTTAAATCCTACAGTGATATGCTATTAAGGAAGTGTTAGGGTCATATGAAGAGCCCTGAATACCTGGAAGTCTTTAATGTCCTTAGGTTGCTTATATAAATCAGGCACAACCAAATCAGAAGAGGTTTATTTCAAAGGTTCCAGCAGAACAGACACATTTTTGAAAGATATACTGTGCACCCCAGTCTGTCACCTGTCACGTTTCATCTGTTCTCAGGTCATGCTCAGCTCCCCAGCCTAAACTCAAAGTCAACAGTTAACCTTCAAGGACACATCAGGGTTTTCTATGCAGAACTCATCATTACACACTTCTCTTTTTGTGCCATTCATTCTCTCATCTCTAGCTTCAGATACTGCACAGAAAATAAATACCTCAGTAGCCCCATAACCTTTGAGCCAGAGAATCAGATTATTTTTGGAAAGTTAAATTTCACAGGATTTTTGTGCCATGGAGGGAGAGGCTGCCACTGACTAGAGAATCCAAAGTGCATGCACTCAGAACAAAATAACTTGTTAAGCAAAGCTTTCCCTCAAAAAACAAAACAAAACAAAACAAAACAAAAAACCACACACAGAGATACATTCCCATTTGTTACGAAGATAGGTAAACTACAACACTTTTTTCTATAAAGTGGAAGAAATGCAGAGATCTAACATCAGAGATCCCATTTGAACTACAGAGGCCACAAACCAAAACACTGGATCCGCCTTCAAAATTTTCTAAAATTTAGACTAAGATTATAAATGTTAAGTCAATCTAACTTGAATGCATACTCAAATTACATAAGTGAAGGCCACTGGCAACTAAAGATGCAAATATGACATATATTAAGAAATATTCATTTCTGAAGGAAGGTTTTAAAACTTCAATAAAATAGGCTACTCAGGTGAATATACACACAGATAAGAAATGTCTTAACCTCTGGGAAATGTTTCAGAGGCAATTCTTATGGGTGATACGTAATTTCATGGGCACTGATTAAAAATAACAAAAAACCAATGGTGTAGCATGCAAGTGACGTGAGAACTTAAAACGCTGGTTACCCAAGACAGGAAGAAACTAATTTCAGAACTCTCCATAGGTAGGTTAAGATAAATATAATTCATTCCTGTACGGAAAAGATATAATGTTTCCTTCTAGTTTTCAATGGCTATAATAAGGTAGCTGCATTTGCTGAAGGGAAGAGCCACAGAAGGAAGAAACATGTATGGGTCAAGCAGCAGCTTCATCTTTCTCTGCTCAATATGAAGACATTCTTCTCAGTTTGGTTATTCATTTCTTGGACATTTTAAGTTAGTTGTTTTACATCTGTTGTTACTTTGAAGACCAGAGTCAGGAATGATCTAAAGAATTATGTTTTTCACAAGCAGCTAAATGACAAAGAAGCATTCACAGTCGATGTCTATCACACCTCCTGTGTTAGTAGGGCAAGGCATTTTGATAAATATCTTTGACTTTCCAGTTACAAATCTTGTGTTTCAAGACAAATAGTAGACGAAGTAGTCTGGGGCTGAACAGGGTCATCATTTGGAATGGATGCAGTGCTGGTCTTATTTCAAGCCCCACAAATGTGCTAGTGTCCCAGCTCCTGCTAACAGGAATGTCAAGTTCAGTTGTATGGCAAATAAATTTGTAGTTTTTCTTATTCAAGGGGCATGTCTGGAACTTCATGTTCATATAGAAGTGTCCAAAGATGAAAAGAACATATCTTAAAACACCTGACTTTTCTGTGTAGGTTGGAACCTGACCCCTGATATTTGGAGATTTTATACTTCTGGATAATTCGTGTAATTCATCTTCCTTGTAAGATTCTTCTGCAATACCCAGAAGGCATCAGTTTCCTCCTGCATCCAGCAGAACAAGGAGGCCGAGTTCAGTCAACACTTAATTGGAGTAGGGAAGAGCCAGCACCTCTGTATTCTTCTTTGTTCAGTTAACATAAGTACAGGGCAAAGACAAAGAGAATTACTCTGCACAAAACCAGACACACTGAACCCATCTGGATTTATGCTGACTTCTGAAGAGCCCTTTAGGTACAACTCCATCATATCACCCTAGCTTTGAGGTTATGGTCTCTCAAAGCCAGCTTTGGACCAGCATCACTTCATTCAATAGCTGCTAAGCCTAGACGGACCTGAGATGCTTTGCATGGAGTCTGCTTGCAGCTTTGCAGCCAGTTTAATCAGCCAGGGTTTGGTAGCTGCAGCGGTGAGCTGTGTTCTGGTATGGAATTCTGTCAGGCACTTAGCACCTCCTCACTGGCCTTGAGACCCCAGATGTTCAGTTTTTTGAAGAACAGGATGATGTCCCATTTATTCTTTTCCTCTAGTTTTATATCCAGTGTTAATGCTGTACTTGTTAGTTGGTCAGCAAAATGAGGCTGTGACTATTATAAGTCAGCAGCTCCAAAGCCTGGAGTTTAATACTTCATATAAATTTTGGTCCAACTTAATTCCATAGAATCATAGAAAGGCTTAGGTTGGATGGGACCTCAAAGATCATCTAGTTCCAACCCCCTGCCATGGGCGGGGTTGTCAGCCACCAGATGAGGCTGCCCAGGATCCCATCCAACCTGGCCTTGAATGCCTCCAGGGATGGGGCAGCCACAACCTCTCTAGGCAGCCTTTTCCAGCACCTCACCACCCTCTGCACAAGAAATTTCTTGCTAACATCTAACCTAAACCTTCCCTCTTTTAGACATGTCTCCTTGTCCTATCCCAATCAGACCATGTAAAAAGTCACTCCCCCTCCTGCTTGTAAGCTCCCTTCAAGCACTGGAGGGCTGCAATGAGGTCTTCCTGGAGTATTCTCTTCTCTAAGCTGAACAAGCCCATCTCTTTCAACTTTTCTTCATAGGAGAGGTGCTCGTGCCCTTTGATTAACTCGTGGTCTCCTCTGGACCTGCTCCAACACCTCCGCATCCTTCCTGTACTAGGGGCCCCTGGCTTGGACAAAGTACTCCAGATGGGGTCTCAGAAGAGTAGAGTAGAGGGGGACAATCACCTTCCTCTCCCTGCTGCCACCCCTCTTTTGATGCAGACCAGGATACCATTGGTTTTCCAGGAAATACTTCCTCAATAACATGTTCTACAGCTGACTGAAATTTCAGGAGGGAAAAGAAGTATATCCATATATTAATGACATACAGGAAATGCCAACTCTGCCTCTGACAAAGTTTCTTTAACCAGATGTATAATTTTTCTCATTAGCAAACTGAGAAGGTATGTTTCTTCTGTTACAGATGCAAATGTAACACTTGCGTGGATCAGTAAATACTTTTCCACTGCAATGTACTCAGGCTTGACAGTTAGAATTTGACAAGAATTGCAGTGATAATTATGCAAATGCCATACAACACCAAAGGAAAGTAGTTTCTTAAATATTCATGTGGGAATATTTATCTTAAAATTATTGTAGCAAGATACCTAAGATTAGAAGTGTACTGACCATAAAATGTCTCTGACCAATCTATTCTGCATGAGTGGTAAGGAAAAACTCAGCACCTTCCTTTGAAATTGCAGCCACAATATTTATGGCAAATCATTCTTATTAATCTGCCTCCAGGAATATGGCTGCATGGTCCATCCATGAAAGCTGCCCTGCAGACTGCAGACTGCCATGATACGTCAGTCTGTCACTATCACTGTACACCACACAGGGTTACTTGAGGCCATTCTCACTGTCAGTCTGAAGGAAAACATGTTATCTGTAACAACAGCATTGTGGTTTTTCTCTGCCATTTAAAGTGCTCAGAAAAAAATTTCATCGCATTTGTGTGGCTGCAGATTAAAAAGGCTGTCTTCAAGTGAATTTCCTATCTAACAGTGAGTTTACCATAGAGTGCAATGACCTCCACACACTGAGTATTAGAAATGTAACAGCTCTATTATTGCAATAACAGACCCTTTAGAAGTTTATCTCTTGCATGGCTGTCAGGCATAGTTTAGTACCAAGCACAGCATGAACTACTTCTTCCTCAGTTCCATTAGAAACTCACTTTTTGGCTGCTCCTCACTGTTTAGAGGACCCAGCAAGTCACAGCATTGCTTGTATTAACAGCACCCACCGGCAGTACACTAAATCTGGGATACCTACCAAAGATGTGTAAACTGAGCACCTGTTAATAATCTCTTTGAAGATAAAGAGAACTTTTTTTTACTGAGAACACTAGAAACACAAACAAGAATGTTCACTTGTGATTTGTTCTCTGACCCTAACATGCCACTGTGATTAGGTTTCCAGCATTTTAGATCACTACTGACAGTAAGAGTCGTCACAATGCCAGGCCATTGCTGGATGGAAGGCAACATACACCACAAAATAAGTGGTGTTAAAGATGCCGGACACAGCTTATTAATTTCCACGAATAATGCTAAAAAATGAAGGAAGCATATCAATCAGGTGGAGAACCCCTATCCTCCAAGTCTTACGAGGAGCGGCCGAGGGAGCTGGGATTGTTCAGATTGTTCAGATTGGCGTTCGGGCCCGCTCCAGCCCCGCTTTCCCCCTGCTGCTGCACTCACCGCTGGCCCAGGCCAAACTGCAGCAGCGCTGCCTGCTGAAGGCACTAAGACAGCCAAGCCAGCGCATTGTGACTCGTCCCCTATGTCACAGGCGCCCCGGCCCTGCCTCCGGCAGCCCAGCCCCACCCTGCGGCCCCA
>NC_034412.1:63410825-63494161 GCF_002078875.1 Numida meleagris | reverse complement strand
CCACCAGGAGACAGGCCCACACCTGCATACATCTGAGGTGGAAACTGTCCTCAAGGCAAAGGCTCAACCTTTCCTCACTGGAGAGGTGCTCCAGTCCTATGATTGTGTTGGAGGCCCTCCTCTGAACCTATTCCAAGAGCTCTATGTCTTTACTGTGCTGCGGGCCCCAGGCCTGGACGCAGTACTCCAGATGGGGCCTCAAATGTGCCGAGTAGAGGGGGACCACCACGTCCCTCTCCCTGCTGGCCACTCCTCTTTTAATGTACCCCAGAACATAGGTGCCCTTCTGGGCTTCCAGCTCACACTGCTGGCTCATGTCCAGATGCTCGTCCTCCAGGACCCCCAAGTCCTTCTCCACAGGGCTGCTCTCAAGAAGTTCTTCCCCCAGTTTGTATAAATACCTGGGACTGCCCAGTCCCAAGTGCAGCACCTTGCATTTGGCCTTTTTGAACCTCATAAGGTTCACATGGGCCCACTTCTCCAGCCTGTCCCGGTCCCTCTGGATGGCTTCCCTTCCCTCCAATGTATTGACTGCCTATGTGAGCTCTGCCTTAGGCTGGAAAAATATGAGATTAGGATGAGAGTGGATTGACAAAGAAATTGACCTGTGCCTCAATACTTCATATAATCTTCCTGTTATCTAAATTGGCCTTCTCCAAGGAAAACTGGCTAAAGGTTGTCACAGCAGAGTAATAAAATAAATAAATAATTCATGTAGATGATATAATCCTCACTGCATTAATTCTGTTAATGATTATCTCCCTGCCAGTTGATGTCAGCTGCAAGTGTCAGAACATGCTCAGATTTCTCTTCGAAATCCTGCTATTCTATTAATATTTCTTGATCGCTCTTCCTGGACTATCTTACATGCAAGATTTTATGATTACCGTTAAGTTTTTTAAGAATAACCTGCAGTGGCAATAAAACTGATCTTTTAACAGAAAAGTATCTATGAGAGAGCAGGACATACTCTAAATTAAACATTATAACTTCTGTTAAATCTACACTACATTTCTTTGAAGTATGAGACAATTTAATAGAACTTTCTAGTAAAAGTTTGTACGATATGAATATCACCCGGGTTGGACAGTATGGAAAAACTGACTTGACAGTAAGTTCACCTTACTTTTCATCTGGTAGGAAATATATTCTGGCAAGTTCAAGGTGAAAGTCATCTTTCACCTTTTACAAAGGAGCATACTTAGTGCTAGACCACAGCAGTACTATTAATCAGCAATTGTTAGCATTTTCAGCAGATAGTAAACAGCCTGTGCACCACTCTGGCATTTACCTCTGCTCAGCTGGCTTCCTCCTCTTTGGACAACAATCCCCTCCAGCAAAGAGTTTGCCCAAACCCCACAGGCAAATGGTATCTGGTGCTAATCACCTGTACCAAGCACAGGTTTCCTGTGCTGCAGCTGGAAATTATCATCCCATCACTGTTACATCCTATTCCAGCCAGAGGAAAGCTGAATAGAAAGGGGTGATATTTGCCAGTTTTCTTTGCAAGCCAGGACACACTTTGGCACTTCAGAAGTGAGAAATGGAAGATTCTGCACTTATATGATCTACTAAAAATGTATAATATAAGGAACAATATGTGAAAATAGGTATTGTAAATACCCAGATATCTGCTTGGATAATTCCCATCTCAAAATTCAATAATTGTTAGGTGAAGGTTATGTAAAGCTAAGATAATTTTTTGTTAGATATGGATCAGGAAGCACACTGTTGCAACAATTACCCCAAGGACTAATGTACAGCTGTAATATACCTGTACATCTCCAAGCTCACTGAGCACAGATAACAGTTATGGAGACTTTACTGTCAAATGTATTCCAAACGAAGGACCTGGTAATAAGTTAACAGAGCATCATAAAAGATATGTTCTTAAGTACCCAGAAGTTCATGTGTGGCACTGTGGAATAGATTTTTTCTTGCTCAAATAAACATGCATATATAATGCAGTAACCTCACTTATTTGCTATCAAAAGGAGGCTAGAAGATGCAATATCAAGTGATAGTCTGCCATATTAGCCTGATTACTGCTATTTAAGAAACATATCTACAGTAAAGCAAAACATCTCATTACTTATATTAACAATGGGAGGTAGGTGCCCAGTTTCTCAGTGTATGTTAGTCTGACAGATTTCTATGTAAACATTACATATTGCTGAAATCCTGAAAAGTTGAGGTGTTCTGCAGTTTTTTCAAGCTCAAATGAGATCAGCAACTGAGCAGCTCTTAACTGAGACATTTTTCTGAGTTCACCTATCACTTCAGCTTTCAGACTGGACAATGCTTTCCCATCTGATTTCCCAGTCACTTGGACTTTTCGTAAGTTCAGCAGTAAAGGGAATCAATTAAATGTTAAGGTGTGTAGGGTCAGTAGTCTAAATCTTGAGGTCAGGAAGGTATTGTCATTCATTGGATAGAGATAGAACAATGTTGTTTGAATACAGGTGTGCCTAATAGAGTCGTGCTGTAACAAATTTTTCACTGCAGTATCCAAGCAAGATAACAGCCATGAGATTTGCATGATTATGTAACTCCTTTTCAGAACACCCTAACTAATAAACATGCTCCCAGGCACCTTGGAGCAAACTTCAGCGATATCAGCATACAAGAACTGTTGCCTCCAGACAGCAAACAACAAATAAATATTTCTATTGTTTTAAACAACCTGTAGACAGGTGAAGGTCCCATTGATTCATAACATTAAATCATACCAGTTTCATTGAATAACCTACATCTCTTTTTTTGAATAGAAGTATTGATTCCAGCTTTTTTTCTCCTTAACAGATCTGCACTTCAACAGGAACTTCATGTTTATTGTTCTACACTCTTGGTGTCTCAAGTGATGCAACTTGTGACAGCATCTGACCTGTTATAATTGCAGTCACAAGACAAAAAATGCTCTTTGAAGACATCATCTGCACTTCATTCAGGTGCCTTTTGCTCAGAGGTAATCTGCATTGCTAGATTTTATGGTATATGATGAATTTTTGCAGTACTGCTGTACTTTAGAAGAAAGGGAATTACTCTTAGGGATGACTGTTAAAATCTTGAAATAAACTAATTAAACAGAAGCAAACATATTCAAGGTCAGAACAAAGCATAGCAGGTACAAGATGAGAGCTTGTTTACCCTGTAGGAAAAGTAGTTTGTCTCCAGAAATAGATGGCAGGCTTCTCCTGATACCAGCACTTTCAGAATACCAAATTCTACTCTCGCTGATATGGCAGAACCCCACTGTTTAGATTTTTTGCTCAGAAGCCCTGAAACCAAACCGTAGCATCAGCATTTGACTTCCAATGCATCTCTGCCCATTTGATAGGGAAGGTACAGATGCTGAAACATTTGCAAACTGAGCAAAAAACTAGGCTTGGATATTCCAGCTTATAAAATAATTCTGACAAGGAAAAAGAATAGACTTTCCTCCAAGGGATGCTGAGATTTTGGTGTTATTCAAGAGGACTGTGACCTCATTTCCTTTTCAGGAAAGACAGCTTCTTCCTCCACATCAAGAGCAAGCCTATCCTGAGTCTAAAATGAAAGCAAATGAAATAACTAGGGTTTGAAGAAAGTGGTATTTGTGAAACTGTGTGACTATTTTGTGGCCATGCACAGTTCTGCAAGCCTTCTATTGGAGGTGAAATAGGCAAGGAGAATTTCAGGCTTAAATCTAAGAAGTCTCCAAATTGAAAAAATGTTTTCAGCAATGATTACCTGAAATCAAACTCCAAGGCTATGCTCTTCTAATTCATTTTATTGTACAATAAAACATTTTATTATTTTAATTCAGTCAACACTAAACCTGGAGATGTTGGTTTGTTTTTGAATACCTTGCATAAAAATGTCTAATCTCAGCAGAATCCTGGTGAACTGCAGGCCACCAGCAATAGGTGCTATATCTCATGAAGCTGCCACAAATGTTGTGGAAAGAAGTATTAATTTGAAAGTCACATATTTGTACCAATTTTACAAGTGGCTCAACGAATACTGACTCCTCTGTTTTATGATGTTAATGGAAGTGAGCTCTGGTATGCTTCTTTGTGACAAGAAGTTTGGCAGTGAAGGGGTTGGGCAGAAGTTAAATACTAATCCAGAAACTTTCTGGTCACAGAAACTGAAATCTTGTATCATGTCTTGTACCTAAATAATAAGAGAAGAATATTATGGAAACATTGGATTTGATTTCTAAGAGGCTACTGTATTCAGGTCTCCTGAATTATCAACGTTCCTTTAATAACAATCAACATTCTCACAGTAAGCTGATTTCTTCTCTTTGCAAAGAAGCCTCCAGAGAGACATAAGAAATGTGAAAGTTGTATTAATCATCAGCATAACTGCAGAACAAATGATACACCTAGCAGCTTCACTATTTCTTTAAATCAGTCCATGCCAAGAGGTCTAATGTTGCTCCTACATGAATCTTTCTTCATTCAACATCCTTTTTCCCTCATTAAAAATTTAATCTACTTAACGATAGTTTTCATTTTCTAACCCAGACAACCAGCATGCTTTGCAAACCTGCAGCCCAGAATTTCACAGCAGGGCAAGCTGTTCTACCTACTGTGTAGCCTGATACAAAAAATCTGCAAGCTTTTCATTCTGATTCTTCCATAAAGAACGCAGTCTTTTTCATTTTATGGTGTGCTACACTGGAAATGCTACTAGAGTTGGTACATTCGCCATGGACAGGGAGAAATGCTTCCAACATCTCTCCTGTAAAAACTGCTCCCTCCCACAGCTCCTGGAAGAAGTATTGCCATTGCATACTGAAAAACACCAAGAAAGACAAAATTAAAGCCTTGACAATAGGTACTACAAAGGCATATTGTTGACCAGGTTTCAAAGGCAGTCATAGCATGATAGAGTTGAGGAGGATAACTTCAGATCAGATGAGAGACTAATTGATTCAAGTGCAACTCCCAGAGATCTGGAAAAGTGGCTGCAACAAGAACAGTATCAGAAAAGTATGAACTGAAACCTCAGTTATTTTAGAAAGTCTAACACTGCTTTTGGATAGCACCAGAACTGATCTGGAAGATCAGTATACCTAACCATGTGTATTGTCTTGCAAATGAATGCTGTGTATGTCAGCATTTTTACTAAAATGACACTGGTTCCTTTTAAATTCCAGAAGAATAACTTAAATCTATTACATACAAGAATGGGCACAGTTTAAGTTATTTAGTAATGAAATGTTAGAATCTGGCTTTAAGAACAACTGTGTTGTAAAAAAAATAGTGCAGTTCACTTCATAAATGGTCATTTCAGAATCAGAATGACTGTGTGCACCTCAAGTTTTAGCAATATTAAGCATCTAACTTCAGAATGAGATGGCAAGGAAACATCATTCTGTCGTTTACACAAGTAGAAGAAAGTCCTGATCAGCAAAGAACGCACACAAAGTACAGATGTTAACAGTCATGTACTTAGTAATCTCCCCTCCAACATATAGTGTTTTTAAACTTAAGAGTCTTGTTCATACAATTTTGAAGTTTTTCCCTCAGCTCAAGTTTACTTTTGAAAATCTGCCTCCAGTAATAAACAATCATAGCACTATTTTATACTGGTAGTAAAGTCCATCAACATATAATGAGTCAGAACCATTTCTATATCATTTCAAAATGTGCCGATGAGTTCTGAGCAAACAGTTAACCTCTTACTACCATAACACAGGAAGACCCAGTTTCCATTTAAGCAACAGCTGTGGCTACCTGTACTCAAAATGCTGCAGATCTATTAGCAATAAAGTAGTTGGACAGTGCCTTGACACCATCTGTGTGATCAGGCATATTGACTCAGGTTCCCTCACTGCCACCTTCACACAGCTGAAAAAAGAATAAAATCTGTTTTATACTTCTGGGCAATGGGGAGAATAGGAGTATTGAATCCAGATGTTCTCAGGGCAGCATGCATGGGAGGAGCATGCCCATTCTAGGTCTTCCACTCCAGTCTGAGTGACTAGGCAGCAGGGAAGTGGATTATTCTCAGAGAAGCTAGTGAAAAGGAAGTGAAACAATATTAAAACAGGAGGAAATAATTTCACTCTCCACACCTGTTCTTCATTTTTGTGAGTGAAACTTCTACTCCTGTTTATGAATGAGCAATGAAATTGCCGCAGAGTGAGACAATGGAAGCCTGTAGTTCTGAGAATAGCAAACTTTTCTGAGATAGGTAGCACAGGAAAGCTGCATGGGTTTCCACTTGCTGGAACCGGAAAGTAAATCAAAACCTGATAAAAAATAAATCCCTCAAACCCACATTTCCATTGCTTGCAGGTCCCCTAGCTCAAGTCTGTTGAAATTCAATTACCAAAAGTATAGAAATAACCACAGAGCTTTTGGGGCCAGCATAAACACAGGCCTGGTCCTGGCTTCTCTTAGGCTGATGGGAGATGGACAGGAGGTACTGCACGTGTAATGCAAGCATCAGGGAAAAAACCTGAAGTGTTACACTGAGTTATAAGATAACAAATAAGCCTCACTGACTGTCCATTCAGGGTAGATTTCTCTATACACGTATCAATCCCTGACAGCAGCTATACAGAAATCTCACTGGATCATGAGGCTGCATCTCGGAAAGCAAGCTCCTTTCACCACCACCTCCTTCAGCCACTCTCTTGCAGCCTGCTTTAATGCAGAGCACTTAAGGCAGTTTCCTCTGCTTCCTGGTCATTGCCTGGCTTCACCCCTCACTTTCTGGGTGAGGCCAGTAAATCCCAGCAGATCAGGGGATTTGGAGTTGTATTTAAGAGACCAGTTCATCATGTCCCCAGAGGGAAGGCAGCTTTAGTGATTTGCTGCATAAAAGCACTTTCTTTCCCCTGTTACAGTAATTTCTGACACTCCTAAAGCTGCAAACACGTTCTGGAATTCATCCAAGTAACTGATATTTAGAATTTTCCCCTGGAAAAAGCATTGACAGGTAGGGGTCTTTATCAATCACAGAAGAACTCAAAACCTTTGAGCAGATGTATTTTGCACTGCAGAAATGAATCAGATACAGCAAGAGTGGTCTGCCTGAATGGAGCTAACTCATGGCTAGCAAGCTGTTGGGACACTGTCCCACTTGACTGCTCAAAGAGGCTGTGATTCAGGGCTGGACTTAAGACATTCACTGCACAGGAGAATCACTCCAATCCCCATTACCTAGCAGTCTGCCCTGGGCTAGGCTGCAGGCTGAGCACTGCACTTGTAGTCAGATCTAAAGCACTAGCAGGCCATAGAAAGAATTTGCTGGGACACTAGTGCTTGTCACAAGCATCACCTGAAGCAACATAAAAGCTTTCCTCTCTGCAGTACTCCTTCAGTGTATTGCAGGAGACGAAGTCTTGACTGCTGCTGTACTTCAGGGAAGGGCTGACACAATGTGAGCACAGACACCCAGCTCAGTGTGGCAATGGCAATAACCCAGGTGATCAGATAAGCATAACCAGAACTTATCTCTTTATTAAGATGAGGCTGTATTTATGTCTGCAAGTACAGGTATAGTATAGATAAATTATAACTCTTTAGTAGGACCCCAGGAGCTCAGAGGTGTAGCGTCTACCATACATAAGCCTTCAGTAAAACCACGGAAAGCAGGTACTGAAAATGTTCTACTTAATTCTAAAAAATCCTATTTTTCTTCACAAAATTTTAAGTTTAAATTGGTTGCTTATTTGTTTATTTTTTCCCAAAGACTCAGAGCTAAATTAAGTGCTTAAGTTCACAAGCAAGCACTTGAAAAACCAGGCCACTTGCTGAAATGCTTCATGTGAATCTGTGAGTCTCAGCTGAGGGTACGCCAAAACATTGCCACAGAACAATAGGGAACAGCTTGTGCAGCGTGTTAAACTGTAGCAAGTCTGCCTGAAAGCAAGGCAATGAACACTACATTCTCTCCAGCACTAAGCGTACAGTTATTCCTTGTAGGAAGATATGACTCAGGAAAACAAACCTCTATCTTACTAAAGCAGAAAACGCTACTTTTATTGCTGTATCAAGAACATTTTGGTTTTCACTTGGTATTGTTAAAACAACACTGTTGAAATGTTCTACATAGCAATCTAGACAAAATAACCCCAGAATATCAGCAATTCAGGTTATTGGTCCTGGTCCAGGATTATGGCCAACTAGAATAAGCGGGAAGGACTGGCAGATGGAAAGAGGTTTTGGCATGTTTGTGTTGACAAGCAACTAGAATGACAATACTGACTTGAGCCTCCCTGATGTGAGATCATCTGTCACTCCTTCTCCATTTTTTTCCCCTCCTGCAGGCCATATCTGAATATTTGAACGTCTATGTCAGTAACAGATATATTACAGAGCAAACTAGAGGAAGGAGGCTGCATAGCTTCTGGAAAACATTTTCTGAACCTCCAACTGCAGTGAGATGACTCAGACTTCAGAACTTGTGCAGTGATGCCCTTCTATCATAGTTAATTTGATATAAAATTTTTATATAAACTTAATGAAATTAAGCAATATATCAGAGTTTTTTATTGCTGTGCATCACTGTACTAGTGTATCTTCCTTAAAAAAAAAAAAATGTTATTTCCTTTCTAAAAAATTATATGGGGCTTAAAGTTGCAAGAGGGAATTAAACAGATTGAACCTTGCATTATTGCTTTAATCATATAGTTAATAATTGTTTACTTGAAAAAATTAGGTGTAATCACTGTAAAACTATGCCAAGCAGCTTGCCCTTTGATTTTTTTGATCTTGATACTGGCTCAGCAGAACTAAAGAATGCTGTCGATTGCACCATAGATATGAGTTCTGATAATTCAACTGGATATTGCCTTGAGAGTTCAGTAAGTGCCCTTCTCAGATAAGCAGATACTTCAGTAGAATTATTTTAATTTTTTTAAAGCTTCATTTGAAGGCTTCTGTCATTATGAGATGGTTGCCAACAGGATAAGAGCCCGCCATGCAATAAGAATTGCATGTTATATGAACTATGTGTTAGATTACAAATAACCAAGACAAATACTACGTATCTACCTGCCTACACAGCTATGCTGATATTGCTGTCCTACCACTTCACTGCATTCTCCCTTTTCAATTGTTAGTGCCCTACTTTTTTGTCATGTCTAATATGAACAAATGTACTCTCAGGGTAAGGACCAAGTTTCTACCCTAAAACCATTAGGCTGCTTTTGAATGCAAGCATATAAATAGAAAAATGTTCTGTAGGAAGAAGCGTCAATCATCCTGTGTCTAAATCTTCCCCCCAGACTTGGCAATAAACATAAGCCTGAAATTCATTGCATTACTTATTGGTCTCTCTGAAGAGGATGGAAACACTATTGACTTCAGGAGTAGGCTGAAAACAGCATATACGAATATTATTACTATGTGTTCCTAAAAGACATAGCTCCTAAAGGACATAGGCTGAGAAGTTGTCTTTAATATCCATTTTCTTCAATTATGTTTGTTGGTATTTTTGTGGCTTCTATTGTCAGAACTCCTAGGAAAGGAAAATTCCTGCTAGAGGTAAACCAACCAAATAAAAAAAACATAAAACACACACCCCAAAGTTTGAGGGAAAGGAAAAGAATGAATTAAAGTGAAAAAGGAAAGGAAGGCTTTGCAGGAAATACTTGGCTGCACAACAATATTCCAGCCTATAAAACACCGATACTTCAACTCCTTCAGGAAAAGCGGAGACAGCAACCCTATAAATTTAAAAGTGAATTGGTACATAAAACCTAAACTCATCCAAACTCTGATTATCAGTGGAGAAGATTCTGGACAAGGGATTAAAATCTTGAATTGGATTCAGATAGAGAAAGACACTATTTGGCTATTTCCAAGTCTAAGCCTCTATATTCAACACCAAATGGAGCCAAAAAGTATGCAGCTCCTTAGCTGGTTTTAGAAGACAGAGTATTTTGATCATCTGTGAGACATGGAATTCGTGGATTTCATTGCTTTTGCTATTTTTTTTTTTCTGAATAATCTTTACCAAGTTCTAAATCTTGCTTGTCTGTTATTTTATGCTCTTGGCAAGCTGTATGGTTGCATACAAGCTCAAATGTTATATGTCTGAAGAATAAAGCTATCTTCATCCTTGTGTAGAAACTACTACTACTTTGGTTGCTGTTGCTTATAGTAAAAGAATCAATTTAGATGTGAGGAGTTAGCTGTTGGCCAATGAAGTTGTACTCCCAGGTTAGCCTGGGTTTGCTAAAACAGAACTATTTTAGAACATTTCTGTGTGAAAAGATCTGGCTAGTCATTGCTCTGAAGGACATAACTCCCAAATAATACCAAGATAAAAGTAAGTAAGTATTACTCATGTCAAATCCCTCCTCCTAACAAGACACCCCTTTTTGGGCAAGCTTGCTAACTAGTCCTCTAGTGCATATACTTCATCATCCCTCACCAGTTTGTGAAGCTGAGTAATTTAGGAACATCCTTGGGAACCAGTCAGTCTACTCTAATCCTAGTTTTGAAGCCATCTGCTATTCTAAGATTGGGCTGAGGAATTAATGCTCATAACTTCAGATTCCCAGCCTCTGGAATATTTTAACTTCAGAGCTAGATGGAATTACTAAGCTTTTAGAGATCAAAATACTAAATTATGATATGACTAGCTATGCGTACCTACACAAACCTGTTACTTTTATGTATCTTCTTTCTCTGGTACAACGTCTTCAGGCTCTTCTGAGCCAACCTTCTTTTTGGAGTTCCATCCTCTGCTTTGTGACATCGCTTTGCTCCAAAGATCCCATCTTTACTCCTTGATCTGTAGTTTACAAACAGAGTTTCCGGCTTCCAGAAAGTCAAGCACTTCACAAGTTAACAAGGAGCTTTGTTTTCACAACCCCCAGAAGACAAATATCTATTGTTGGTAATTCCGTTACTTCACTGCATGAACAGATTGTGTGGATCCCATTCATACAAGTGACACCAACAAAGAGTGACAATCTTGATGATGGACTCTAGATAGTTTGGCAAGCCATGATCATCCAGAATTAAATGAGGTGGATGATCTGCTAGAAGTCTCATTTAATATAGAGAAACTCATTTAACTGTAGAGATTTGAGCCTTTCAGAGAAAAAAGTTTCCTACATAAATACTCTCTACCTGTTCTTGTATTTACTTCAAACAAACTTCAGTGACTCGCATCTTGCTTTTTGCTGTTGCACCCTTCTCCCCATCATTTTAGGGTGTTCCTAGTGCTCCACCCATGCGACATAAGGAGCGGATCTCTATCTCATGCTCTACCCAATCTCTGCAGTAACAGGGAGGTGAGGACTGATGAAAATTAAGCTAGTTCTAGTGAGAAAGATTCCATGCAGGGCAAATTAGATTGAGTAAATGTGACTGAAGTCCCAAAGATGCAGCTTTTTCTATTTCCATTTTGCAGGCAATAGATTTATTTCAAGGGGAGCGAGGGAAGGTAAATAGATCTTTAATTGCTGACTTTCTTTCATCCTCTAATCTCAACTCATTTTCAAATACCTAAATATAACTACAATCCTGTTTACTAAGGGGAAAAAGGATTATTATTTTTTAATATGATAGCCAAATGAAAGTTAATGCCATTGCAATTGTTTTCTTTTATCAGTTTCCTCCCCCGGCTAAAAAAAAATGAAACCAAGGACAAATGCAGATGTAACAGACTTGCAAGTAACCTAAATACACACAGACAAGGAATTCCTCTTACACTGTATCTCCAACTGTTTAAAAATTTTAACAGTTGTTTTCTCTACCGTTAACTTGTTTCCTTTTACAACACTCCTTTTGTACCAGAAATCACCCAAGCAATTTTTCTCTGACTTGGCACAATTTCTGATGCCTCTTCAGCAGCAAAGGCCCACATGAATCTATGCAGCAGAACAGATCAGGCCTTCTCAGTTCACTGTTCTGTCAATAGTGGCTTGCATGAGAAGTTTCAGGAACAGCATCTGTGACCCCTCACTATGAATGCCACAGGTGAGATGAAAAATTACTAGGAAAGCTTTTCTTCTAATCTGTGTCAAACTCACTGCCTTTGAAAGTTGTGTAAGTATGCTATATACTATGGAATAGTCAAATTATCTTAATCAAAGCCATCTACTATTTTTAGAATTATCATATCCTATTGTTCTTTTAGCAGAGGTTCAAGAACTTTCATGCTTGACTTTGTGATAATTGCTCCCAGTGCACAAAGCTGTAAGAGCAGGATTCAGTGTTTCACTCTCTTCTAGTGATTAGAAGAATGATTGATCTTTCTACTCTGACTTGCCAGTTAACTTAATGCTTTCTTTAAGGTCCCCTCCAACCTAAGACACTCTACGATTTCTTTCTTTTCCATGTTCTTGTTTTTTTCAAGAAAATGAGAAACCCATAATTTGCTATATGTTGAAACATGCCATCAGCTGATGATATATTTGCCACAGTAGTCTCCATCACCTGCTCAGTGAATCTAGTACATTACTTGGGTTTAGAACTACCATTGCATGCTGAATGGACATCCTTACAGGCCTGGTTAATACTTTTCTACTTTTCTCCAAACTCCCACTCTGCTGCTAGAAGAGGGAGCCATACAAATTAGCCTGCCCTAAAGGTTAACAGTTTCAACCTGTGGCCAGTCAAGGTAGGAAGTGAATTTATATCTCTGCTCCATTAAAAGTGCTTTTCTTCTTACACCTTGCTATATAGACCCAGACATAGGAGCAGATCAACATAGCTGTTTATTAAATGACACAGCAATGTTCAAGGGCAGAGGTGGTATCTCAGGGAACCGCAACTTTTATGAAACAGATTACAAGTATTGCCCTGAACTGCACGCAGGGGGGAGAAGGTCTAAGGTATCACACTCACTCACAAAGAAAAGAAAGCAAAAGGAAGCAAGTTCCTAATGCTAGGAGGAAAAAATGACTGCACAAGTTCATCTGGGAATTTCCTACTGAAAGTTTCAGATTTTCCTGAGGGCCTACCGGTCTCCCAGCATATTCTACAGGTTATGTAAACACTCTAAGTGCCCGTTTCTTTTCTCATTTTTTTTATTAGGAATTTGTTAAACAAGATGTTCTAAATGGCAGGAAGATGCTCTATTGAGACAGGTTGAGAAAAATGTCCATATAAGTTAAGTTGTATTTTGTTGATACAGTAGAACTCACCTCAGGCCCGTTTTTAATGAGGAAGTTTCATATTGGAAGCTAGCCTTTCAGGTGCAGAGCCATAACCTGTAACTCTTTTAATTGTCAGTGTTGATAAGAAACAGGTAAGGGTAACTATAATAAATATAAAAAAACATGCTGGAACAAATGAGTAATCATATTCATCAGAATCCCACATTATGTTGTGGCTTTGTATTAGAGGTTAATGATTTTAATGAAAGAACCCAAGCAAGCTCACCCTGGTAACAAGGCAGTAGATGATTAAATAATACTTTAGAGCAAAGCAAATTAAGAGTCTCAGCTGCCTTGTGAACACAAAGAATGTAGGATGATGTTCATATTTCAGGACACAGAATCCAAATCCAGAAATTTGAAACAGGAAGGAGGGAAAAAAAAACAACTAACTCACAGTACTTCCTTGTGAAGAGGCGCTGAGATAAATCCTTTCAGCCTTGATACAAGTGAGAAGTAAAACATCCACCACCAGCCTGCTAGGGGAAACCAGCAGAAGGGATGGTGAGACTGCAAGCATTATATGCAGAGCTTGTCAGACTGCAGCAGGAGGTAACACTGTCCTCCTGAGGCTCCACAGCTGTCAATATGGCACAACTGAGGCCAGCTGTCAAAGATTTTACTGGGGGAAACAGCTGTAACTGAAGAAAACCCAAATGTATCTCTCAAACCAGTTTGAAACATTTGTATTTCCACACAACACAAACCCAAGAGTTAAAAACTGTCAAAGAAAAGACTGAGTGAAGCAAGGATCACTCTAAGCCAGCAGTTACTATGACTAGAGAACTTTCTGGGGGATTCATAATTGCTAGATGGTCTTCAGAGCTGAATATGGAGACAAGATCAATCATTACAGGCATAAGAAAATACAGCGCAAGGGAATTACTTCTGGTACAATTCACTTGTGACCCTGTGGAACATCACAGTTTCACATCTCTCATGTCTTAAATGTTTTTTGGGGGTAGAGAGCCACAGGGGAGAAGTTTACAAGTGCAGTTCTGCCAGAAAGCAGTCACTAAAGGAGATTGCTTCATCCTTTCTTTTTCTGCTACCACAGATTTAATGAAGAGTGTTGGTTTAGTGTAAAGAGACCCAAACTGCTCCTGATGGAGGCAGAGGGGCTCTATTTATTGCAGCATCCCATAATTTCATAGCTGGAGCAGCTCAGAGACAGGCAGGAAATCAGAGGTCCTTTGATTCTGCTGCCCTCATATTGTCTTAGTGTCTCTGGGCACAGGGAGCCAAGACTTCCTTGGCATGGGCCCAGTAAGTACTTTGTGTTATTCCAAGAATGGATTTGGCTTGGGGGAGTTTCATTTGTTGTGATTTGTTGTGAAATTTGATTTTTATTCTTATTTTAAATATACTTTGTTTATGTCCATGTCTTTGACGCTTTCCAGAGCAGCTCTTTGCTCGTTGTTGGTTTCAGTCAAGGATTTCCTGGGTTTGTGTCACTTCTCCCTGAAAGCCTTCAGCAGGCCCATGCCAGTGCTGCTCTTGGCTGTTACCTGCAGAAATCTTATTCCATTTTCTAATCTTAAAATTGGAAATGCTCTTGGAAAAGAGAGGTTGATCATTTGGGGGATAAAATTTAGGATGCATTTACATTCTTGGCAAGTTGTCTGAAAAGATTTTTGGATGTTGCTCCTACAGCCATGGACATGTCACCACCAGCAATGTCAAGACAGAGCAGGTGTCACGGTGTTATCTAAGGGTCTGCATCCATGACAAGGGGGACAGGCCCGAAAGAAAAAAAACGAGAAAAGAGGAAGGAAAAAAAAAATTGCCGGCGAGTAGGGGCCGGCCCCCGGGCAGTCCGGCGGCTAAAGCGGCAGAGAAGCCGCGGAGCCGCACCCTGGGAAAACAAAGGGAAGAGGGGAAAAGCAGGGGACTCGTAGGCGGATCTAACACAAAAACAGCGGCACCAATCTGAGGAGGAACAACTAATTTTACTAAATATATCAAAATGAGGCTAGTAGAATTATAATAGAGGATTTACAGGCTGAAAATCTTACACAGTAAACTGCAGGAGAACCACGTGCTTTCTCCGCCGGGCAGGAAGGAACAGACCCCGCGTCTCCCACACGGCTTCACCCCCTCCCCTCCAACGCAAAGATCCCTGGGGAGTGCACCTCCTCCCCTCCCCCTCAGAGGGCCACACCAAAAAAGGTAGTTTGCAGTAACCGGGGAATTAACTCTTTAACTGCCCGTACCTTACATGATGTAATGATGTGGAATACCAACAACAAAAATCACAAAACCATAACAGCAGGGTGATTTTATACTCCTCTCTTTTTTAGGTAGCCAAAGGGGATGAGCTAAACTTGTGCAGTAATTCCAGTTTAGATGGAGAACTAAATCCTAACTCAAGGTGAAATTGCTTCTATTAAAAATCACAGGATCACAAAATCACAAACGATCAATACAAAACAAATGATACCAAGCACTAGTATTGTCTAGGTGACTGATAAGATTGTTTTAAACCCTTTCCAGTTTTCTAGAAATTAGACTAAACCAATTTATAGCCACCCCAACCTTAGCCAGCACTTGCTAGTTTTGAAATAGACATGCTAGTGGTTTATGCAGAAGTGGCTTGGGGTGAGCTTTCTGTCACTTTCCATTTTCATCATCTTAGACAATTTAAAAGTACCTTTAGCTTTTTGATGAGGGGCCATGGTGCTCATCTGCATGATCTTCTCTCTGGAGAGGCAGATCTTGCTCCCTGCCCCTTTCCAGCTAGGAAAGCCAAGCCCGGAGAGCACTGGCACTTCCTTTGGGCACTCTGCCCTTCTTTGTTGCTGCTGTTCAACTAACAGTTCAAGCATCATCCCATCCTTGGACATGCATACTGAGTCATTGCTACCTAGCTGTCTTGGCAACTACACAGCTTCTTAGCACAGCTGCTTGCTGTTTCTTCTCTTGCTCTGCACCATAGTGCCAGCTAGGAACAAAGCATATTTCCTGTGTGGGAGGGATAAGCCTGCACTTAACTGCCACTATCAGAAATGCATTACACATTTTTGGCTGCAACTAGGCTTGAATCTCAGTTTTTATAAAGAGATCAATACTGAGTGTGTGTTTAACTGTGCTACTGCTCTCAGTTGGCAGAAAACACCAATAATCTCTGCTACTTGTTGAGCTAGTACATTTGTCACTCCTCATTAGCTTGTAATAGCTTTTACTGCTACTGTATTTTTTAAGGCTTAGGATGGGAAATACATATATTTTTGCTACTTAGGAACAACTCATCCAGATGTGTTTTCTAGCTCTTCCCTGAAGGAGGTAATTTTTAACAGTGAAGAAGACTGCAAGACTCTTCATAATTAAAATAAATAACTTGTTCTGCAACCCATAGGCTTAGACAGAATTTTTAATTTTCAGACTAAAAATGTAACAGAAAACCTCTTGACTATAGAGGAGGAAAACCAGACGTAAAAAGTATGCTTGAAATCAAGACACATTTAATATCTCATCATTTATGGTCTGTTTTGGCTTAAGATGTCTAATTTAAAATCTATTCTCATTCTGTTTCCATGTCATCTTCAATCAGAACAAAACAAAGGCAGAAATGGTTTTAAATGTTAAGACCATGATCTTGAGTGCTGGCTTTGTTGCTAGAAGTGAAATTCTTACCCAATCCATTAAAGGGCATTGGTTTTCCTTGTCATATCTAGTTTTGATCATGAGAGAGAAATGGGAAACAATAATAACAGACATAATAAGAAACAGATTTTCAGCTTTCCACTTTTTTTTAATTATTATTGGTTTTTCACTTTTGAAAATATCTGAGTAAGAGTTAACTTGATGCTCTGAAAAAAAAACAAAACAAAACAAACAAAAAAAAAAACAAACCACGACTTTTCTCAATTCCTTATGGAAAACTTTGCCTTTAAAACAAGAAGCTATGTAAATAGTAGCGTGCTATAAGAGTGCTGATGTGGATTGGGTGGCTAAAGTTCCTGGTGGTGGCTGGCAATATTCCAAAGGGAGACTTACAAAGCTTGCGAGCAGATTCATTTCTAAAAAGACCATACAGACTGGACGAAGTCTACCCTGGAAAGGCTCCTTTCCTGGGTTAGTTTGTCTCACTGTGAAAGTGCATTCACTGAGTCCAGGTCCTGCATCCCCCTGTCCAGGTGAAAATGTATCTGTCTTAAAAAAAAAAAAAAAGAAGAAGAAAGGAAAGAACGAGAAAGAAAGAAAAAGAAACAAAAGAGTCTAAGTAGTCAGAGAATTGTAACTGATATGAACAGCAATGTTAATTTGTCTCCCTACAAACTAGAATAGGAGGCATGAAGCCAAACTGATGTGCCTGATTTAAATCTACTGAAATGGGTTCTCTAAGTGGAGGAAAAGGGTTAAGAAGACTGAAGTTTCTGTTTCCGTTTCTCCTTCTGTTCAGTGTCAAACAAGGTCAAGAGTATTGCCTACTCAGTTTGGTGTTGCACTAGCAACACCTTGCTTGCAGGCTTAGCAAGGCTTTACTTACAGCAGGGTTTTCCAGGCAGAATTGAGCTCTATTCAATTAATTTGTTTCAACAAAGCACTACGTTATGATGGCATGCAGTAAATGCAGAATTAGATCTTCAATGAATAAATCACATAACTGCATATTTAGAAGTGTCCCTCTTAGCAAGGGTTCACGGGCAGCACCACAATTGCACTGACCAGCCATACCCCAGGCTGCCTGCATGTATGCACAGCCATGAGCAATCTCCTGGAAAACTGGCCCTATGAGACAAGGAGAAGAATTGGACATATTTTAAAGTCGGTGATCAAGATTTATCATTCCACTGTGCATTCTTCTGCCCATGACTGCCTCAAATTACTCAGCAAAGGTAAATGAGCCTAGAAAAGAGGGAAAATGGTTGAAACTGCCTTGAAAGATGTATGTGATTTTGCTGGATTTTTGAGACTTTGGAGATGTTATTTCACAAACTGTAGGGTGGAAGTTCAAGGAAATCTTTGCTAGTAAAGGAAAAAGGAAAAAAGCCTAATCTGAAAAACCCAAACAAGACACAGCTCAGGAAAAAAAAAAAAAAAAAAGAAAAATGAAGAGGTAGTGGCAAAGGTTGAGGCTTTGGAACAGTTACACCTCTATCTGTGAACTCCTTCAGAAAGCTGCTGACAGAGCTTTGGCATCTGATCATCTCCTAACTGCTGATTAACATAGCACTGTTTTATATTTAACTGAGGCCAGAGCAGGAGGGGCTGGGGGTGGGGCTGTGCTGCTTAAAAGGGGAGCGCAGCAGGAACAATGTTCTTTTGTGTCAGTTCCCTCAGTCTCTCTGTCCAGCTGCACGCCTTTTGATCATTCATGTTTCCTCTAAATGCATGTTATCTTTAATTAACTGAGTGCCTTGTGGAAAGCAAGGTAGGGGAGACAGACAGAGAACAGCTATAGCTACACAATTAATGTGCAAACCAAGTCTGCTGAGTTTACTGAAAGTAAGTGCTGAAGTGACTAATAAGCTTTACATGGTTCATGTTTTGCTCTGAGAACAGACCCAGGAGCTGAGATGGAAGACATGGATTTTGAGGATAAGAAGGCCAAGAAGTACTGCATCAAGACAAAGCATGTGGCTATCATCTGTGGCGTTGTTGCTGTTGTAGGTCTTGCTGTGGGCCTTGGCGTGGGATTGAGCAAATCTCAGCAATCTCCAGAGTACACAGACCAGCCGGATCAGCCAGCAACTTCTCCACCCACAGTGGATGCAGGTCCCTGTCCTCCTAAAAGCGATGCGTCTGGAGACTGGAGAAATTTCAGGCTACCCACCTATGTGAAGCCTATACACTATGACCTGGAAGTGAAGCCTGAGATGGAGACAGACATTTACACTGGGACAGTCAGTATTTCTATTGCTTTGGAACAATCTACAAGCCACCTGTGGCTCCACTTGCGGGAGACCAAGATTACAGAAATGCCTACACTCAGAAAATCCTCAGGACAGCAGATCGCTCTGAGTGACTGTTTTGAGTATGAGGCACAAGAGTACATAGTGATGAAGGCAGAAGTGGAACTCACTGTCGCTGATGAAAGTAATCCCTATATACTCACCCTGAAGTTTCAAGGCTGGCTGAATGGTTCCCTGGTTGGCTTTTATAGGACCACCTACACCGAGAATGGAGAGACTAAGTAAAGCAGATTTTATTTATTAAATTTTCTTCTCTATTCCTACTTTCTAAGACCTGCTCTTTTCCCATGTTAGCTTCACAGACTTGTTTCTCACCAACTTGCTGACATTTCTGCACTGTTCTTTCTCATTCCCCTAAGGACGATGTTGTATTTAAAACCTTTTCGCTGTTGACAAGAATGGGCAGGAGAGCTGGGGGCTTTATTTATTATTTTGAAAATCTTTTTCAAACTCTACCAGTCCCCCATTGAGCTTTGCAGAAAGCTCCCTCAGAGAGACAGAGGGACTGAGGCCTGTTTTTTTATCTCTGTAGTCCAATAAAGACAACATGGCTCTCACCACTCTCTCCTGTCACTCCCAAGTTAATAGTTTTGGTGTGAAACACTCCTGTGATAGTTTTCCTGACATCGTGCTTCCCCGATGTTGCAAGTCTGAGGAATATCCAAATTCTGTCATTCCTGCAGCTGGTTTAAATTATGAGTTAGGGAGATCCAAATTACGAAGGTTATCCTTGACTTTGAGTTTCTGTGCTCCAGCTCCCTTTTTTTTTTTTTTTTGACATATCAATAGTTATTGAATAATTAGGCTAATTTAACCCATTTCACTTCCCAGATTTGCACTGCTTCAAGGGGAGCCTGAAAAAGCCATTATCCACACTGAGGACATCCTTCTCAGTTAGTATACAGAGAGGACACAACGCCATCCATTTTACAATATTTACATTTCTGATGTGATTTACTCCAGCCTTAACATCTAGAAGATAAACTTGGCTAGACTCTCCTAGGGCCCTGTAGCAAGCCAAATGTTGGTCTGTTTTCCAGGCACTTGTTTGCCCTCCTGGGACAATGGTGTCATGTGTGAGAGTTGCATCAGCTCCATGCAGCTGCTGGCAGGCAAGACTGGGAGCAGCATCAGTGATAGGCACTAGCAGAAGCAAATCCAAGAGGCAGAGGAAAAAGCAAGCACTCATTTTTCATATGTAAACATGGTTATCAGATCTGGGAAGCAGCCATGTGGAGAACAGCATGAACCCCCACCAATTCTTCTCCTCCTTCTCCTCCATTTACTATCTCAGTGTTACTCTGATTCAAATGTGTCTTGTTTTTATACTTTGAGCAACTAACACCTTCACAGCAGGTTTAAAGTGTAACCCGTTAGAATCTTTATAAATTAGGCTATGCTACTTCCATCTTGTTGGTGAAGGTACCCTCAATATTAAGTGAATCGTCCCATGTTTGTCACAGCACCAGAACAGCAGGACCAGAATGCAGGTCTCCTGAGTCACAGAGCAGGAGAGGTGTGCCCATTCCTCAGACAGCGTAGAAAGACAAGGACCAAGCATCTAAGGGTAGGAAGAAAGGAAAAGTTCATAATCTAAAAAAAAAAACAACAGTATAATGTGAGTACATTTCATTGAGTTCCTACTCCTTGATCATAGAATAAATCACAGAATCATAGAATGGCCCAGGTTGAAAAGGACCTTAAAGACCACCTAGTTTCAACCTCCCTGCTGAGGGCAGGGTTGCCAACCACTAGACCAGGCTGCCCAGAGCCACATCCAGCCTTGATCCTAGCAAGCAGTCTGAAAATACTCAAGACAAAAAGGAACTTTAGTGTGTGAGTTTGTTTCTTAGGCTTGAGAAGGGCTCTAATATAAATGGGTGAATTGTGATTTCTGAAATGCTTTCAATGTGGTTAAGTTTGGGCAGACTGTCTCTAGGGTGGAAGAGACAATGTGCACGACAGTGGTAAGCACAGCTTCGAAATGAAAGCAACCACTAGCCAGACTTGAAGCTGCTGCTATTTGGCATGAGCATTGGTCTTGATGATTTTAGAAGTCTTTTCCAGCCTAAATTATTTTATGGTTCTATGACAGTTTAAGGAAGGATGGTGAGGAAAATGTGTTTTCCCCTGGCTTTCTACTCAAAGCCAAAGCTGACTAGCATCAATTTTTGCTTGACTGTTTTCTGAGGCAGATATTACCCTAGCAAAATTTCAACCCAAGTGGCTACAAATTGGATCAGTAAACAGCAAATGTCAAGAAAGTCTGCTAATAGTAGATGCTAGAGAGAAGGGAAGCTGAGGTGAAAATGAGAGCCAACTTGTAATTAACCTATGCCCCCAGCCCCTCTGGGCAGTATTAGAAGCAGTGGGACCTTTTGAGAAAATTAATGGCCCTGGAAGTCAGCTTCCAGGATAGAACTATCTATTTGTAAGGGCAAAGGTTTGCCAAAGCATTGCTGTAATGCCTTTTGTTTACAAAGTGGGCAGAAGTCCAGACTCTTCTGTTGCTTCGATTCAAACCTCCCACCATATTTCGTGGAAAACATGTAGATCTGTGATGAATGTGCCTGCAAGTCCAGGAACCTTGGGAGGCTTGGGGAGAAGAGCACCTCGTTCACAAATCCTGTTCAGAGAGATTGTACTATCCCCATTAGGACAGGGATGTTTTTGGACATGCCCAGAAGTGGATCTGCAAATACCTTGGGAACACAACTGCTTAAATTGATGTGAAAAAGCAGGTAGGGAACAGGAAAGCAGAAACTTTGAGAATAAAGGTTTTAGGCATAGACCTGCCTAGATTTTCCCGGGGGGTGCCTGAATCCAGCTGTAAGCACTGAAGTTGTTTCCTAAAGCTATTCCTCTGTCTCTAGGCACTTCATTCCCCATTGATGAAAGGGGAATAACAGTCTTCTCCTAGTATAAATAATGTAGTGTGTATGAATACATCACAATTGTGTTATTTTCAGATACTGGGGAAAAGAGCACAAGAGTTTTTGCCTAGTATTATTGATTCTTTTAACTCACTAGCTCCTGTCAATGAATGTGCTAAAATTTTCTTTTATTTTTGCATAGATACTACAGATAATACAAACATGTCAAGACATCTGGTTTTGATTTTACATTACTATTTGTGACAATTTATGTTTTCCCTTCTATGGGAATTCTATCTGTCCTCTGTAAGAGTGGAACAAGAGGCTTGTAAACGAATAATCAGTTGGGCACATCTCTAACATATAAGAGGATTTGCATTCAGAACTTCATTGATTAGAGAAAGGCAAAATTTTTTTGTTGTTGTAAGGAAGTGACACTCCTGCAGCTCAGGAACAAAATTTTCTTGAAAGAAGCAATGAATATGAATTTAAGGAAAGGCTGGTAGAAAAAAAAAAACACCCCATTTAGCTCAAGGGGAGAGCTTTTTATACTGGAACCTTGTTTTTGGAGGAAAAAAAAGGATATCAATCATAATTCTAAATGCAGCACAGTTTTATTTTGGGAACAACAGCTGGATGCAATCTCAGCCAGATCTTCACTTCTTATTACTATGGTATTTACAACTGCTACCTCTAATTCATATTTAAAGTTCTGGATATCAAAAGCAAGTAGAAGGGTGGAAGCCACCAAGCAACAAAGAAAATCTTATCTAAAAACTACATAACACAGCTTGAAAGGAAATTACAACACCTCATGTTTCTAGTGCCACTTCTGTGCATGCCATATCCTGGATTTCCTGTATATAAATGGCAGTGCTGAGATTTTGCACTGCTGATTTCTGTTTGCCTCCACAAATATATGAGGATGGATAATCACCTTCTAGATCAAAAGAGCTATCACAGTGTTATCAGTCTTTAGGAACAAAATATAAATGTATCAAAATATATAGCCAAATTTTTAAGCAATAGGTGTGAAGCATTGCCCTGAGGACTTGCAGTTAACTTCATTGTGAAATAGCTTTCAAATCCAACGAAAAGTAAAGAGTGAGATCAAACAATTCACCAAGCAAATGAAATTCTATTGAGCCTGAAGTTAAGGTGAATGTTCATTATGCTTTCTGCCCATTAATTTTAGAGTTATTATTCCAATGAGCACAAATGGTGAAAACCCAGACATCTTATCTACAACAGGCTTGTAAATGAAACTTGCTGCTCTAAGCTCCTAATGACCAGTTCAGTATTTAAGCAACACAAAAAAAGCAAAAGGCGATAGAAACATTGAAAACTTGGTTGTCAAGTGAGCTTGTAGGCTTGCCACAGATCTGTAATTTATGATGTACACTTCTAATTGCTTTTTGGTAAGAAACACTACCTTAACATAGTTGGAGCAGTGGTAGAAGTGCTGCCAGAAAATGCCCAACATTCCAGATTAACTGAAAAAGCATCTGTGATCTCTTCCACCATTAATCACTGGTGAACACACTCTGCCACTGAACAGTTCATTAATGGGGGAGTCTGATGCCACTGCGAGAAGCAAGCATACAATATGAACTTTCACAACCTTCACCTTATTTTTTTCCATGACTCCTTATTGTCTAGTTCCTCCAGCAGTTTTTGCAAAAGTGAGAAATCTTTCTAAACCCACCCAAACACAGTGAGCATAGCATAAGTTCTGTGCTAGGATGTTTACCTGGACTTTCCATGCTTTCCCCAGCAGTTTTCTCACTGGAGCCAGGGAAGTGTAACTGCACCAGGAGATAAGTGTATTTGGTAACTGTAGAGAAAGAAACACACAGGCAGGGTGAGATTTCAGGGGCACTTAGGCAATTCCAAGGTGACTTCCTGGAGATGTTCAACACTCCAAACCCAAGATGAATTCTAAACAACACATGCAGTTACTTAAGTAAATTTCCTCACGTGAGGACCTAAATTTCCTTCTAGATAATATCATCAGTAGTTTAGTTTAGGCACAGAAATCAGTGGGAATGCTCAACAGGAAGGTGAGCAAATTTTTTTTTTTTTTTTTTTTTACCACCCAGGAAGGGTGATTTGACTCCTATTACCTGGCTTCTAAAAATATTTCATGATGAGTAATTGTCTTGAATTTTTGCTCTAAACACTAGAGGATATTGATTACAGATTTTGTGGTACACATTTTCTACTAGCCTATATGATGTTAACTTGTGCATTTCTGATATCACCTATTTTTATGAATGGGCAAGTACAGAAAAATATTTGTACTTTATTTTAGTTCATGAAGTTGCTATACTTATGCATTGCAAATAAGATTCAAAAAGTATGAAGTGAAGGCTTAGAACAACCTGCCAATCTGTTGTTTGTTTAAGGAGCATTGCAGCTACTGATCATGAGCCAACAGATGCACGGAAATCATTTCCTTGCTTTGACGAGCCCAACAAAAAGGCAACTTACAATATATCTATCATCCATCAAGACGCGTATGAAGCACTTTCAAACATGCCAGTACAGGTATGTATTTCCCAACTCTACTGCCTACAGGGAATCGTTCTGTAAAGCCAGTGGATCAAAGTCCTTGTAGGTTTACAGACTCTACCACCTAGACACTGTAAAACAAATAGTTAATAAATATTCCATAAAATACAACAGGTTGTTTGGTTAGAAATTTGGTCAGTCAGCACACAACATAACAGTACAGAGCCAAATTCAAAGCAGATATGACGTGTTTTGTCTTCAGCTAGCTGGCCCTTTCCTCAGATATTCTACATGAGTATCACCTACTAACCATATGCAGGTAATGGCAGCTTCTTCAGTCAAACCAGGTGGACTCAGAGAAGAAATACTCTGGAAGACAGCTGCTTCCTCAGTGGGGAGTCTCATAATAACCACTAACCCTATGTAACGTTACAAAGCAAGGACTTGCTGATCACAACCTAATGGCAAAGGATCCTGCTAGCAGGATTACAGAATCTAAAAACCCCTCTGTCATCTCAGGGCTATGGACACTTGTCAGTCCACCCTGATTGTAATTTCCTAAATAATCTATTTCTGGAACAGCTGCTTCAAATTCCAAGTTTGGAATGAAATTCAATGGCATCAGTTACCTATCTCTGGGCACTCTGGAAGAAGACTGAATTGCTTTCAGCAGAAACAGCTTCAAATGAATAGCTTAACTGAATAGTCCAATGTCTAATTTCTAATGAGTATGTTCTGAAGTGGGAGACAATGTGCCAAGTATTAAAAAAAAAAAAAAAAGCTTCCAGCCTTGGAGCTGTTGACATTTGCATCTTCCCAATCACTCTCCATCCAAAAAAAAAACAAAAAACAAAGATCTGCTTTGCTGTGTACTGTACCCAAACCTTAACTATGCACTTGCAGTGTGGTTGAGAGAACTATTACCAATCTGATGCAGCTCACTCACAGACCTCTTGCAAATTTAAAGCTCCAACCTACTGTTATTAAAAATATTTCTAAGGTACCTAAAAGAGAAGCAGGTGCTTTGATAAACAACACATGGAAGGAGAGCATATGTGGTAGCTGTCCTTAAAGACTTCAGCTAAGTGAGGGTACCAGCATGGGAGATGAAGGGGTAAAACCAGCTATTTTCAAGATTTAGTAGCTTTGGAGATTCACTTTAAATCTTAAGGTGTGGATCTTGTCTCTAGTACAAACATTAAAACTAAGCTTTCGGAGGGCTAGGTACTGCTTGTTAATTACTTTGCTAACATCCAAATACAGGCAGGGAAATATACAGGGTTCATCCTAGGGTTTGACTAAAAGATAACAGCAGGAACATTCTTCATTTGGTGAGATCACAAGGTCAGCCGCTCTGTTCTTTGCAGTGAAAATCTCTGGGGAACCAGTTCAATGGATGTAACAGTGGCTTGTAAATGCAGGACATATTGCATGTTACATATTCTGTAACAGTTTTGGTGGTGTGGAGCTTTATAATCTATGTAGCAAAATCAGTTCAGTAAAGTCAGGACCACGTTCAATTCATTTTCATTTTTCACTGGAGTGAATTTTGTTTAACTTTTTTCCAGTAAGATTCTGACTTTGTTGAAGGCACAAAATATAGTAAATTAGAGTCAAATAGCAGAAAAGTAGATTGTGACTATATCTGTGAAAAAAATTTCACTCATGAAAACATCTTAGTGGTAACATCCACTATGCATGCTTTATTTACACTACATTTATATCAAATGAACCTCAAAAAATACTTTATCTCTAGCAGAAGATTAGTGTCTTTTATACACTGTTCACCTTTCTCCTATTTTAGTCATCCAGACAGAGGCTCAAAAAATTATCAGACTATTAATAGCAGATAATGGATTGCAGAAATTAGTATTCAGAGGATGAAGCACATAAAAAATGCTTGTGAATTTGTTCATATAATTCAGACAAGAAAACCTGGAATGCTTTTTAATTAATTTAAAAAATAAAAAGCTATGATTAGCTCTACATCTTATGTATACTTAACCCACCAATTATCAGTACTAATAAGTACAAAGTAGAAATATTAGTGTAGACTTTAACCTAACTAACATCTCTGCACTCCCTGATGCCTACATGTTGCACAAATTTAAAAGAGGACAGAATCCAGTGTTTCCTCTGACCCATCCACAGAGATATTATTTTATGCAACTATTTTAAGAACAAAACATATTGAAATATAGTGGAAAACTCCTGCTGGCAAAATTTCTATGCATATGAATGACTTCAAATCCTTGTTGCAAAATTAGAACCAGGTAAACTTATTTAATAGAGAAAAACAAAATCCCCCTGTGTATTTTGTCTGTTCTCATGCCATCGCAAATGGGATGCCAAAAGAGGTGAATCTGGAGAGGTGATTTATATCCATGTAGTTCTACCCTTCATAAAAATATTATACCCTCTTTTGCAAGTTTGCAATTTCAAAATCAATTTTTTTTTTTTCATTTCTGCAGGAAACTGTATCACTGGGTAATGGCTGGAAGCGGACAACTTTTCAGAAGTCAGTTCCCATGAGCACTTACTTGGTATGCTTTGCAGTGCACCAGTTTGAGTGGGTAGAGAGAAGATCTTTTAGTGGAATACCCGTAAGTCCTGTTCTAGCCCAAACACAATTCAGAGGGCAGATACACTGCGATTTGCACTTTAATGAATCAGCTCTTTTTATAACATAAGCAGGATTTTTCCCTTTCCTATAATGTATTTTACATGGCAGATCAAACTAAATGTCCTCAGTAGTCCCTCCAGTCTTCTCTACATCCATTATTTTTCAGTCTTTCTCCCATCTCAGTGAGACCCCAGCTGGTACCTCTCATACAGGCACACAGGGGAGGAAGGCACACTAATGTTCTAATCTCATCCTTGACTTGAAAGCCAGAGGCTGAGGGAATGTACAAATCAAGGATGCAAGAGATACACAGAGATACAAACACTTTGTAGTTTTCTGAAGCTTAAGAGGTATGAATACATACTGAGTGTGATGTCTGTCCTATTTACAGTGATGGTGGCATAGAACTACCATGCTACGTGCAATTGCACGTTGGCTACAATACTCTTCATTTTGCAACAGTAGCTAAAGGAAGCAGCCACAGTGCAAGTACAAATACATACAGAAGTGACAGTGCCTGGCTATTTGGCAGGCACCCTAATGAAGTATGTTTGAATCTGAATCCATAAAATCCAAGCTCCTCGATTTAGATGCAACAGACACAACTGTTTCAATCCAGTTCTGGCCCGGATTCAGTAAGAATCTTCTGAAGGTGCAGCTGATCAGGCATAAGCAGATAAATTTGAATCTCAAACTGACAGCATAGAAAGAATTTGCTCCTCAACATAAACTCCTTACTTAGCCTAAAACTAGTCTGGGACAATCAGCCCTCTGTTGGTTATTTATTGGTTTATTGTCTTTCTATCTGAGACAGAGGGCAATGCTAGAGCTGTGTGCCCTGAATGCTTCCCCTCCTCTCCCCTCAACACTGTGACACATGCTCCTATGGTCCAGCTGGCAGCTCTCCCCCTTCTGGAGGAAAGGATGCTGATGGATGTGGAAGCTAGAGCATGTCCCCAGCAATGTCACTCCTCCCTCAGCAAGCAAACTCTTTCTGAGTTTCTCTATCCAAAGCAGCATGGCAAATTCAGGTTGTCCACTGATATGAAAATCTGCCTCATATAAGGCAACAGGGTGCTGAGCCAACTCTCAGCAGAGACTTCTTGGCATAGCACTGTGCTGAGACCTCCATCCTCTGCACCTATGCTAGCATCATACTGTAAGCTTATTTTAATTCTTGACAAGTAATTGAAGCCAAATTACACTTAGCCAAAGAAATAGAGTCTGCTTTGATATAGTGATGCAATATTCTTAGATACCTGCTATTTGGTTTAGTCTCAAAATAAGAGAATGTTTTAGGACATTCAGCAGCACAGTTTGTTAACAAGATGCTCTTTGGCTTGGCTGTTCCACTCATTGTCAGGAAAGGGATTTTGATTTTTTGTTCTCAATAGATATTCTCTAGAGTTTAGCTATTTCAAGAACAAGCTGCTATGATTCTACAGCTGTAGAAATTCATCTGCATTGGAAAAGAGCCTTGAGATCACCAAGTCCAACCATCAACCTGACCTACCAAGTCCCATCACTAAACCATGCCCCTTATTGCCACATCCATATGGCTCCTAAATACCTCCTCCAAGGATGAGGCCTCCACCACTTCCCTGGGCAGTCCATCCCAATGCTTGACCACACTCTCTCTGAAGAAATTCTTCCTAATGCCCAATCTAAACCGCCCTGGTGCAACTTGAGGCCATTTCCCTGTGTCCTATCCTTTGTCACCTGAAAGAAAACTGAAGAGAACTTTTGTAGAACAGTGTTGTAGAAAAAAATAACGTAAAAAAGAAGCGTTGAAGACATGGATGCTGAAGAAGGCAGAAAACTCTTTGCTTTCTAGATGTAAGAATTCACTTACTAACTGCTTATCCGTGCCACACTATAGATTATAGAAGATTATGGATTTGCTTAGCTGAGCAATGAGATATTGAGACCTGTTGATCGTTGGGAAGAATGTTCCATGGTTTGCTATATAAATCATTAGCAATAAATCATCCAATAGAAAGTATCCACATTAACCACATATTTCTGTCATAAACAACAGTAACAGCATGTAAATAACTCATTATACATTATTTAAAAACTCTGCCATCTGCCCTGAAAATCATTACCCTAACAAAGACCTTAACAGAATCAGTGGTGGAAAACGTGCCCACATCTGGAAACAACTCTCCTGAGCTGATTACCTGCCAGGTACCAAATGTCTGCTTTGGAAAAAATCACAGAAGAGATTACAAGAAGAAGAGATTTGAAACTCAAAGTCAGTTCTAGTGCGCATTGAAGGTTTTGGAACCCATTAATATGGATCAGCTAGTGGACTGAAGACTGCTAAATTGGGTAAAGAGCTTACTGAAGTAGAAATTACAAATTGTAATTGCAAACCGACCCTGAGGGAAATCCCTTGGCTGGGATGGATTCCCGACTGAATTTATAAGCTTTTTTTGGTTTCCTTTTTTTTTTATTCCTTTCCTATTTCTGTTCACTTTCCCATCTTCCCCTTTCACTGGGGAAAATATAATTTCATGGTATTGAAACCAATGTGTTGTCAGGCTCAAAGAACGCTCCTAGTGTAGGGCAGCTCCTTCGCTCAGTTTGGATCCTAAATGCTTGGCTGTAAGACAGGACTGAGTAGTAAACAAGCCACACCAACACAGCCAGAAGAATGTGGCCCATTCATAAGAGACACAGAGCCTACAGAAAGATGGACCAGTTATCCCAAAGCCAGAATCTTCACTCAACACTGCAGACATTCAGGGACAGGGAAGAAGGCATCCTACAGCTCCTGCAAGTGCAGCGCTGCAGTTCAGCTCTGAGGTTAGATACCCAGGAGTACTGGGACAAAAAGGGGAAAGAAAAAAAAAGAGGCTTCTTGAGTTCTGAAGGGAAATTTTGTCTTTCCAATATGGAAATAACATCTCAAAAGGCCTTTTCGCACTGTAGGACTCCTCATCATAGTTATGGATATCGAAAGGACTCTTGAGCTCAAAGTTTCATATTATTTGACATTAACAACCAAAGCAGTCCCAGACACCAAATCCAAGAGTATAAAAGCCAGCACTCAAGACACCATCTTTTGCCTTCATCAAGAAACGCAGGTTCAGATATGCAAGAGGAGCATGAAAATGATCACTCATTACACACAGAGCTAAAAAATATGTGCCTCCTGAAAGGGATCTGATGAGATCCATCCAAATTAATGAGCAGACCAGATCAAGTGGATTTCCTTCAGGATGCTTATCATAGAATTCTGCTGCATAGATTCTATGATTCTATTCTGGCCCAATCACATGCTTATGCAGGTTTCCTTCTCAAGAAAACAAGGCCTTGAAGAAGGAGAGGCTGGTAAGGCACTCAGGCCCTCTCCCAAGCTTTGGAGTGGGGAGATGGCCATTGCCAGCTTCTGGAAAGGGGTCTTACCAGTTTCACAGTTTAGGCATACTATCAAAAGTGTACCCAGATTACACTGACTTTGTCTCTCTTACAAGATTAAAAAAAAAAAAAAATCATTTGACATTTAAAACAAAATGGCATTTAAGTTTTTCTTTTTTTTTTTTGAATGGATGCATCAGGGAATAGAATTCAGCATTCAGAACAGACTCTTAGAGGAAAAAAATGCAGTGTTATAGGTGTGCATGTTAAATTGTTTTTCAATGCCTGCTACCTTCTGGTTCCTCTTAATTGAAGACTACTTTAATTGTCTCTCTCTATTTTACAGCTGAGAGTTTATGCCCAGCCACAGCAATTACACACGGCAGAATATGCAGCAGATGTAACAAAAATTGTGTTTGACTTCTTTGAAGAGTACTTTAATTTGAGCTACTCTCTTCCAAAACTAGGTGATTATTAGCACTTCTGTCTTTCATTTTGTTAATTCACTGTCATTGTTATGTTTCTTCTACTGTTCCCTGTGCTTTGGTGGAAAGCAGAACATGAAAGTGTTTGGTTGCTACCCACTAATATTATTTCAGGACATAAAATTGTACCCATGTAGTTCTTAAGTGTCATGGTGAGAGAACTGGTCTCAGTAACAGTTCTGTTAGCAGTTCTCACAGATAAACAGATCCTGGCACAGTTATTTTAGAGTGACTTGTGGAAAATCAGAGGAATCATTGGTGACATCAGCAGAGGAACTTGATGAGCTAAAATAAAGCCAGATTAAGACTGAGAAAAACATGTGTAACTTCCATGAAAACTTCTGGAAAAAAGTCATCAATGAGATAAGTTAAAATATAAACTGCCAAAGAGTACGTGGTACTATTTACTCATCTCACTGCAAAGTGGGTGTGTAACCACATCTTAGGAAGATAAATGTAGTCCAGTGTATAATTCAAAGTTGCTACTGCTGGACTGATAAAAGACACAGAGCAAAACAGAAGCAGGTAAAGTATCAGATAATGCCCATGATTACAAAATAAGCCACAAAAAAAAAAGTACCTTTGGGCATCCTTTAATTTGGGCTATCTGGACTGTGGATATGATTTCCGCAGTTTGAAGTAATAAAGTCAGGAATGCAATCTGTATTGTGAAAATGCATTGGAAACATCCCCTGCTAAAACCTCCAAAGAGGTAATTCAATCAGGTTCATAAACTTAAAAGGCTAGGGGAAAAAAAAAAATTGTTTAACTACAAATAAATACATCTAACAGTCTAACATATTACTTCAACAACAGATACTTACCTCCTTTCAAAATACTGGCTGAGTTTACTAGAAATATCTATTTGCATTTCAACAAAAACTGAATTAGGGAAACTAGTACAGTACACTGTCATTTCACACACGGGTCGCTATTAATAGTTGGGACTATCTCTCTCTCATGCTGCATATCCAAGCTTTCATTTCCATAAATGCCTGACAATTTTGCACATCAGCACATGATTAGAGATCTGTCTGCATTCCAGAGCTGAAAACACCAGGTCAGCAGTATCAGAGAGTAGATGTTCTTGTAATTTTTATATTTTTTTTTTCAGAATGTCTATTTGTTGAATCACAATTTTCAACTTACTGCATTGTTCCCTTTGTATTAGAAGTCACCTAGATCAAACCCGATGAATCAAATTTGTTTCTGCAAAATGTTTGAGATATTTCCTACTGAGTTATGGCTTCCGGCATTGCTATTCTCCTTGCAATGCTCATTTTGACTCTCTGTGGAGCCCTTGCCAGACCATCGCCTTTGATTCAATAATCAAGTTGTTTAAATTAAGATGATTAATTTCTGTCTTCTATTAGGGTGGAGTGATGGCTGTTTGTTCTATTCAGTTTTAAATCCATTTGTACTTTTTCCACTCACTTGAATAGAAAGGTTGTGGTCATTATTTGCAGAAGAAAATGCCAGTCCAATTTAATTCACAATTCTCATTTAAACCTGTATTGATTACTGACCATGAAGGAGTGACCCTCACAAATTGCCAGGAGTAGAAGCAGATGTTGCTCACTGCATGGGGGATTTACTTCAGTTAACACATCAATAAATATTTTTAATACAAGAGTGACAAACAATGACATGCCTCATTATGCCACAGAGAGTTTCAGGTGGTTTACTGCCTACAGCACATCCCCAGATAATACTATTAATTTCTAGAGCCAAATTAAGTAATGTATGATATGCACACTCTCAGGAGGCAGCACAGCATCCTGTCTCAGGACAGATCCTCAGCTAGTGCAACTGATTGTAGCTCTGTTAATCCCAGCAGAGCTCAGGCACTTGCTGTCATCTGCTGTAGGCCAGTCCTATGCTTCTTCAGCAAAGGTTACGGACTGCAGTCCACAGCAGTAAGCCAGAATCATATGTGGCAAGCAAAACAGGCTATGAATAAACAGAAAAAGGGCAATTCAGGTGGCTTAAAAGATACAGTAGTAAACATGATCCCTTTCTTTCAATACAGACAAAATAGCTATTCCAGATTTTGGAACAGGTGCTATGGAGAACTGGGGGCTGATCACATACAGAGAAACAAACCTACTTTATGACCCCAATGAGTCTGCCAGTTCCAACAAACAGAGAGTGGCAGCTGTAGTAACCCACGAGCTCGTTCATCAGGTATGTTTTAGGACACAGTTCATTTTTTAAGGTGTTTTAAATGTGGAGTAACAATTCTTTAAACAGAAAAACATTGTCATTGATCTCACCTCAGGATACTCTATGTGTGCTCATGCTTTGATTGCAAATGTCACGTTAAAACCACTCCTTGTTAGAGCTTTACATTACCAGAACTACTCTCCTGGCTTTGAATTTTTCTCAGGAAATTAGATGCTTCGGTCCATACGGTGAGCCAGCTTATGAAAATCTGCTGGAAATATCTTAAATTAACTAATTTGCATGTGCAGATGTCTCTTTTAGAGAAGCAAATATGAACAACTGTACACTCTGGAGGCTGTCTGAAAATATCCGTACAAGCACAAATCATCAAATCAAGAGGAAAAAACTGAAAATAGTTTCAGTGGCACATGATTCATTAGGAATCTTCCCAGAAATACATAATTTTATAATAAAAAGTAAATTTTTAACATCAGGCAAAGACTGAATTCCAATTCAAACCTCAGAACTAGGATAATTTTCATCTGGCAACAGCAAGAAGTGTAAACAAATATGCTACATGAAGATGGGAAATACAGGAATGTACATTTACTACTCAAGTAAAACTACATCTTTCAATGTTTATAATTACAGTGGTTTGGAAATATTGTGACCATGGACTGGTGGGATGACTTGTGGTTGAATGAAGGATTCGCCAGTTACTTTGAGTTCCTGGGAGTAAATGTTGCAGAACCCGATTGGCAAATGGTAATTATTTCTGTCTTGGGGAGGGGGCGTAGGGCTGGGAGAAGCATTTTGGAAGAGCATATGTAGTACCATAATGCAGTGGAAAGCACAGCAACGATAGCAGAGTACCAAAGTCCTAAGCTACAGCAAGTAAGGTTATGCTCAAATGCTGCAACCACAAAAACAAAGGAAAAAATCTGCCTACCCTAGGAAGGCCTCAAGCACACAGGAATCTCCAGCAGGATACCCTTGACTCCACCACCCACCCTTAAATGAGGTCTGGGAAGGGGTGGATCCTGGCTCCACCCCTTCCGGTCACTCAAGTGCACTGCATGTACCTGAGCTCCCCTGGGTTGGCCCTGCCCTCCTACCAGGTGCTCAATCACTGGTTCAGCCCATGACTTAGCATTTCCACTGTAGCATAAAAATTAGGCAAGGATGATGAGGACTTAAAATATACTGATAAAAAAATAACAACAGCAACGTAGTGCTGTGCAATTTAAAGAAAAAGTTGGATTAAACATTTCTACCTCCCTACATTATAGTCTGAAACTAATCAAAGTAAACTTTGCAAAATTTTAGGCTACTAGGAACAGAAATCCCTTTTAACAAGTGAGTGAATTATTTAGTTATTATTATGGCAAAAAATACCTGGATGGATTCTGTGCAAAGCCTTAGAGATTTTGTAAGGTTGTTCAAAGATCCAGCACTGGAAGATGGAAAATCCTATTTATTTAGGTAGTTGGGTTGTAGAATCTTTTCACAACTCAGAGTGTCTCTAATCTGCACAATGCAAAGTTAGGCAGTGACAGCGAATGGCCTGTGATGCTAACTTCAGCAAAAACAACTCAATTTGCTTCTAGGGCTCCCAGACAAAAAGGGTAGCCTTAAATAATCGTTACGCTGTGAGGAATTATAGCAGTGTGAGAGTAAAGTGAGGTTTCTGCCAAACAAATGTGATGGCACATAGCACTCATATTTCCCCTAGCCATCAAGGAGTAATGACATTCTAGCTACTAGAAAATGTACAACACATAAACTGGAAGGAAGTTCGGTAGGTGCTGCACAGGTTGAGCCCATCATCAAGTCTAGTGATATCTGGAGCAGGCAGCACCTACCTGCTACTCCACAGATTTCTCTTCTTGTTGTGTTATGTGAGGCTGAGGACAAAATCATTATTGCACCACTTCTTTTGGTCTTTGAAGTAGGAGATCTGTTGTATTGCCTCCATTAAAAAAAACAACAACTTTCATTACTGAGCATAGAATTTAAAAGTCTTTTTCACACGTAGATGCCATGTCCATTTGAGACTTAGCACCATTTCAGCATTTTCATCCTGCTGAGCATTAGAAGAGGAAAACTAAATTGAAATTTACTCTTGTACAAATATTGGTTACAAAGTAAGGGGATTTTGCTTACAGGTTACTTTATCTTTTAAAAAATTATAATTACTAGTATGATGGAGAAGCCTGCTTCCTTCTTTCCTCCCTCCCTGGCTCCGTTTTTGCAAGAGGAACCCATAATGCTTTGAGATATTGTCACACTGCTGAAATCGGTAACATAGGCTTCTTTTATGCCTACTGAGGCCTTTATTGTGGTATGGTACACATGCAAAATGGGACTTGCAAAAGGTGATTTATCACAGTTTAGGAAAAAATGTATCCCTGCCATCTCAGGGGTAAAGTATGAATTTGCAAGTCTTCTTTAAAGGAGGTGACATTTCATTCCATTTCCAAATGCCTCCCCCTAGAGAAGCTGCAGCTCGAGCTACTTATTTTGTAAAGTATACAGTCCTGCCTTTGTTTCTCTTCTAACATCTTCTCTTTCTCAGCTTGAACAGGTTCTAATTGATGATGTGCTTCCTGTAATGAAGGATGACTCTTTGCTTTCTTCCCACCCAATTGTGGTTGATGTGTCATCTCCAGCTGAAATCACCTCCGTGTTTGATGGGATATCCTACAGTAAGGTAGGACATCCTCCTGCAGTGACTTTGGCTGCAAAGGAAGTGGAGGCTTAGGAGAGGAGATAAAAGTCAGAGGAGTTCATAGTTACAGTTCCTAAGCCAGCATGGGTTGTGTTTGCACAGAGATTTTCTCTGGGATGTTCCCTGTTGTCATTGATGATTCAGTCAAAAACAATGGTGAGAGTAGACACTGATACTAGCAGTATCTGCTACTAGTAGTACTAGAGTTAAAATTATACTAAGCCTCTCGCTAAGCAACTTCCTCTCCCATCACCTTATGCGTTGAGTAAAAAAGTAATTTTTTGTCCTGTGTTGCTCAAAGGATCCCAGGCACCCTAGAAGTCATAGCAAATATAGGCTATCACCAGACTCTACAAGCATTGCCCCTAAATTTGGGGAAGTTAAATTCACAGTTCACTGAGTGTTGTGGAGCTCAACCAGCCATCTCCCACACCATGTTGCGTATGATGCTGATAACCATGGTTGTACTGAGAGCTTCCTTATGACTATTGGTGGTTTCTATCTGATGTTTTCTATGAACACGCAAAATCCACCATTGTTAAGTCCTACTTGTTCCTCTCCAAGTTCTCATTACCAACTAATGAAAAATTATGTATTTCATTGATTTTAACTTATTTGTGCTTCAGCTAAAATCTATAGCCGTAGGTATTACTTTTATTAGCTAGACTTGATCCATTCATTTCCATCAGTTTTCTGTTTTCAATTGTTAAATCCTCTACCCAACAATACAATCAGTATTTATTGCATCATAAATTCCTCACACTCAAATTATAAACCCTTCAAAAACCTGTGTTGTGTAACACTGATGTTCTTAAGCTAACAAAAGTCAAGAAACATCTAGAGTTAAATTAAATACACTGGACCAAAATGTATTTTATTGGTGAGCTAAGCAAGAGACATTTTTGCGTAGTCTGAAAAAACAATGGAGAAAAAAGAATTGTAGCTTTAACTCATCTCTTTATGCATAGATAACTGCTACATGTTTTTCTTTTTTTTTTTTTTTTTAAGGAAAAACACTTGAGGACTCACGCATTGTTTGGGAACAGTCTGCTTAGGATACAATTTGGCTTGGGATATAATTTGGCTTGAATGAGAAAGTCTTCACGTAGATTTAGCTCAAAATTACTGTTGGTATTTATATATAAATGCGTGATAAAATTAACTTGCTTCTTTTTGGTTTTATTTTGGCTTCTCTTTAGCATTTTTCTTAGGAAAACAATCTCCTCATTATAATATCCACCAATAAACTAGTAAAGCATAATTTGGAATGTTCTCTGTTAGTTTTACCAGAGCAATTACAAGGCTTACACAATCCTAGAAGTCTAATGAAATGCCCCAGGGTCGGTGGAGCCATTGCAGTGTGTTCTGTAAATGAACGTCTAGCTGCTGCATGATCAGGACAGCATTATGCACTAGGAAAACTGTATAAGAAAAGAGCTGGATGAATGCAGAATTAATATAAATAATTGTGTTCCAGTTTAATCATCTCTCTTAATGCAGAAGATTGTGTTAAAGTAATAAAGAGATATTTTTATCTTTGTAATTCAAGCATTGATTATCTTTCAAGAAAACAAATATTTAAGAGTTCTGCTGGAAGTTTTCTCTTGGGAGCCCCACAGTTTTGGAACCTCCCAGCCAAAGAAGCTTAGAATTAAAAGTTCCACATTTCCACTATGTGCAGTCCAACCATATACTTGGCAATTACTCCAACTCTATCAAAGAAGTAGAGACATCATCAGATGTCAGCTATTCAAGTCAAGGTTGTTCTCTTGAATTTTCCCAAATATTTGAAATACAGAGAAGTTAAGAAAACACTAGGGTTCCTATAACTAGTAATTTTGTTAGCATGAGTTTTTCATCAAATGCACTGTTATTAACTTTAGAGAATGGACATGCGAAAAGACTGAAAAGCAACTGTATTAAGATGCAGCAACTAAGTACATGCTGCAATTTAATGGAGAAGAAACCTCTACTGGCCCCAAATACTGGCACAAGTGCATAATTCTCCTCTGATTTTTAATATAAATGGGAGGAGATGGTCTATGGGAGGTTATATCAGATAATAAGTGGCTGATAAATTTGAGATACCCTATTGCATACACATAGCCTTATGATCACTGTTAATCATCAACAGCCTTATGATAGCCACTAAGTTTTATTCAACCATTTATTGAACATATTTTGTGTCAAATAGATTGTTACTATATCAGAAAAAGAATCATCTACTAACCACTTTGACTTTGCAACAATAGTTGGAAAGCATTCTGATACATACCTCTTTGGTTACCCTCCTGTGACAAGTGCATCCAAGTTTTTATTCTCAAACACAGAAATAAGGGAGAAAGGATTTACCAAGAACTCATATATAAAATTCGTTATTTTCATGGGACAACAGGATTTTTAAACCATTCGTAGTATTAGGCTTTCAGCTGCCCTTTGATTTAGTTGGGAAAATGAAAACGCACTAATCCCCAAATCATATTTTGCATTTTAGATTTGTGTTGCATTGCTTTCCGCTCTCCTCATTTTTTGCCTATATTTTTCTTTGACCCACACTGCTCTCTGCTTCTCTCATCTGTATTCCCTTTGTTTTTTCTTCTTTCAAGGTCCTAATTATTTCTGTGGCACTAAAGCCAGTCACTTATCTGATCCCAGTTCTACCCTGCTTCAGAAACTAAAGCACTCACATCAAAGATCAGCAAAATTCATTCTGAATATGGAGCTGACATCCCCAGTATGAGATACCCCCAGCCTTGCAGTGTTTTAGTTCCCTATCTGCTGGGCATTCAGCAGAACTCACTTCCTTACTCATGCTGCTGGGCTGGATGGGACTGGCTCCCTCGCCCTGTTTGAAGTGAAACAGGGAGCCCCACTTGTATGATCTGGCAGAGCAGTGGGATAGTCACCTCCAGCAGCAGGCATCTGCTGGAATCACTACTGAAGACCAACTTTCACATGCATAATCAGGTTTGTGAAGGCAGTGCTGCAAAGGATAAAGAATATAGAATATATATAGAATGAGATAAAACACTTCTTTTGTCAGATGGATGGTTTCTACTTTTGCTTTATAAAATATTAATTCATAAGTTGTTTTTCAGGTGAATAGAAATCCAGTGTTAAAGCAGTGTGGAATGACCTTCTTCTCTTTCCCCTCAGGGTGCATCGATTCTCAGGATGCTTCAAGACTGGATTACACCAGAAGTCTTCCAGAAAGGGTGTCAGGTATGAGTGGCACCAAAACATGCCAGGAGTGCAGCCCTTCCTCATGGGGCAGTAGCAAAGCCATTATACAAAAAGTAAATATGAGAAATTCTAGTATTAGTAGGAGAAACATTCAGCTCATTTCAGTGCTGAGTGTCAAGTGTCAAGGGAAAGCTCCACTCTCCTATAAAACAGGAACATGAACTGCAGGAAGATTTGATAGTCTGCCAATGAGGACCAAAATTTATGACAGCTGATAGCAGAGAAACCTCTTCAACCCCACAGTTTGTCCTGTTGTCAGCTAGAATTCCTTCATTCAGCTGTAAAGCATGTCTGCAGCTTTATGTGACCAGCTGACTCCAGCCAGCTTTGCAGGAAAATTCTTACAGATGTAAGCTGCTCCACATCCTGAGACCTGATGCTGGAGAATGCAGCCTTAGTGAGCAGAAGTAACTGGGAGTAGAAAAGAGAGTCATTGTCCAGTTCATAGTTTTCTCTCTTGGAGGGAAAAAAATGTGGTGCTATGAAATTACAGAAATTGAAAGTAGGATAGTGGAGCCCATTCAGAAATAAGGTTATCTGCCCTTTCCTTTGAATCAACATCTGATGTCTCTGGAAAGTTACAATGCAGATTTACCAAATACGTTTAGTTCCTCCCCTTCTGGAAAGTGCATTTATGGTCAGCTACAGGAAAGCTGCATTTTCATTGTTTTTTTCTTTCATATATTCAGTCAGGATATTCCTACAATATAGGAAAATGCAGCCACATTGTCCAAAACAAGATAAATGCTTCTTCTTTACCCAGTTTTTAAAACAGAAAAATAGGTAGCTGTAGCTAACAATGAGACAAACAGCGCCACCTACTGACTAAACCTCACCAGGTCCAGTGTACAGGGTAGGAAAGCACACGTTAAACTGACAGGTAAAGCACAGGACAGAAACAGTGTTTAGGGCAGGCAGACACGCCATTATTTCTTATAATGCTATTTTTCTATTCCATTTTGATCACAGATTAGAGTTGACCAGACTTCCCTGCTTCCACTCTGAGTCCACAGCTAGTGAAACCTCCTGAAATAGCTTCCCCATTATAACAACCTCTTTCATTATACAGAGAATTGCAGCAAGGTGTGCTGCTGTCCATTCAAATGAAATACAAAGAACACACTGGAACACGCTGACTTTCAGCATTATGGAGTACATACCAAGGAAGTTTATCAGATGAATATGGATCCATTTAACCATGTGGTAATACAAGATGGATGTATCAGGGAGATTTATGCTCAGAGAGAAACATCTCTTCAATGAGCAACTTTATCCTCCTTGATGTTATTTTCAACTTTGCTGGTTTTCTCCTTGAGATGGATATATTTAAAACAATTGTTCATACGATGTGAAGTTCTCATCTGGAAAATATATGTAGATATATGTGTAGGAGTGTATATGTAGATAAATCAATCATACTGTATTATGAGTGATTTAAAGTATTTCAATACTTTCCCACCTACAACATTATCACTAGAAAGTGCCTCTTTTTATTTAATAGAGACCTTTTCAGTATTTCTCTGAGGAACTTCTCTGTATTTTCACCTTAGGCAAAGCTAGAAGCATTGCTTAAAGCAACTGTCTGCTTCCTCTACTCATGAAATTAAGGCAACAGATCTCCTTTTTTAGAGCAACCTAAAACATTCCAGGGGTATTGTACAGGAACTCTGTTGTGGTGAATGCTGCCTGTAAAGATGGAGAAATAAACCAGTGTACAAATAGATCAAAGTCCCTCCAAGTTCAATAAACCGTCACCCACAGATACCCCATGCAACTGATCCTATTTGAATACATGTACTGTTTTCAAAGGTGACAAAGAAAGAGCTGGTAGTATTCTTACAGTCTTCTACCTCCCTCTAGGCATATTTGAAGAACCACCATTTCCAGAATGCCAAGACACAACATTTTTGGGAAGCTCTGGAAATGGTATGTTTTGCAGCAATCCAAACCCTCGCTTATACAACTTTCAGGTCTCGCTCTACTGATTTCAATTTCCTAAACACTTTATATTCTATAGCTCTTCTGTCAATGAGAGATTATAAGATAAACAGCCTCCCACCATATTAGAACACAACTTATTTCTAGGAACTTGATATTATTTCTTCATTTTTGGCACAAGAGTGTGAGGAGTAGAATAAGGAAAGAGAAAGGAGGCCTTGTTAACAAACAGCCTGCTTCTGAAACATCCCTCCTGCATTCCAAACTCATTTGATGGGTGAAAACACTCCTCACACTTGCATGCCATACTCTCAGTCATCTCTAACCAGATTCATGTGTTTGCAAGCTCTCAATATTATAAATTACCAACTAATCTTGGTGCTTGTCTCCATCTCTATTTTCCAATTTCCAGTGGGCTTGTTCTCTGTGCCACCACTTTCTGATCTTTCCCTTTCTTTTTGAGCTGTTTCTTTCTACCTCGTTATCCTCTAGAAGCCTACCTACACATGACCAGGTTCTTCCCTAATGCTATTTCCTTTCCTTCCCAAGGAAGGTGGACACTCATCCAACCCAAGTTGCACTCTTATGTCCCCTTTCTTGTTCACTTTTTCTCCTTGATCTCATGCTTCTTCCTACTCAACTATGCTCTCTCTCTCTGGTTCTCCACATCTTCATGTCACCAACTTTTATCTGAAAAAGGATGCAGAGTGTGACCCTTCCCTCACACTCAGCAGTCTGAGGAGGCAAAAGCAACTTTCTCCAGCTCCAGCCTCTAGAACAGAAGTTCCTGATCCACAGAACGGATCAATTTTACATCAGTTTAGCTGCTGGTGATAACAGCGCCTCCCCATTCACACTTGAAACAGGGCATGCTGCAAGGTAATTTCTAGCTTTGAGAAGTCTTTTTATGTCCTTCCTGTCCTGTTCTATTACTATAGAATACATACTTCTATTATTATTAAGAGAGTGCTTACAGCTTGCAAGGGGCCTCAAAAGGCCCTTAGTATTTCTTGCCCATGCTACCAGCCAGTCTCCTTCCCACATACTTCTCATTTCCTCCACCTGAGTTCAAGTTTCTAGGTAATTCTATTAGAGATCATTGGATGTTTTTTTTCCTTTTTTCTTTTTCTCTTTGGCATGAGTTTGCTTTTGCTCTGCAACCTTCTCCCATCATTCACAGGCAAGTAATAAACCTGTGAGTGAAGTCATGGACACATGGACAAGGCAGATGGGATACCCTGTTTTGGAGATGGGAAATAATTCAGTACTAAGACAGAAACGTTTTCTCTTGGATCCCAGTGCAGATGCTTCTTCTCCTCCTTCTGATCTTGGGTAAGACCCTACTGCAAACATCTGTCCAAAACAGGTAGAAATCCTGTACAGATACCTTCTCTTACTGAGATACATTTAGGCAGCATTATACTCATTCTTGGTAAACTTACTCTCAGCGCTTGTTTTTAAAAGAAAACAGCAGGAATTTAGATGCAAATATTACAAATTTAGGACAGCCTCAGCCCTTTGTCTCAGGGCTTCACTATCAAGCACAGCAGAATGAAACTGGACAAAGTCTCTCACAAGATCTCATTTCCACACGTAGACAGCTCAGATGATTGCAAGACATCTGCTGAATAACTGCAAATTACAGTCTGTCAGAATAAAGAAAACTGCCACAAAATTGTCTTTACCCAGAAATTAGATACCACGATCCAGGTATTTTGTACTACACAAGCTTATTCTTTTTCCTACATGATGTAGGATGTATAATGTAACACAATACAGAGTCTTCTCTACATCTCTTAAAAACATGAATTACTGTGAAATAGTCATTAATAAATAATATTGATCCTTACCCAGAGCTGTTTTTTTCCTGCTTGGCTCAGGCTAGCATCATTAAACTTAGCCATGTGAAAGAATCAAAGGCACCCTTCTCAGGTTCTTATGTAGCCAGACAACCGGCCGCAGACATTTATTACCCTATTCAAGACAGGTGGGATACTATAGGGAAGTGCATGTTATCAGACAACTAACTTAAGGGGAGATGAATCCTGCCTTGGGATTGGAGGGACAGTATTGAAAAATGAATAACTGCTCCAAGTTGGCATTGTATGTATTCTTAGTCCCCATTTTTAGGCAACACAACTTTGCTAGTAGTTAGTGAAAGGTATCGAAATTAACCCGTATTGGGAAGGTTTAATTCCTTCAGCTAGATTGATAAAACTAAATCAGTAAAAATTGCCTGCATGGACAGGAACTAACTCTGCCCAAATACATCTTCCCACTAACTGCTGTTAGTTATTTTTATACAAAGAGCAGGAACAAGGAGAAAATGAAGAAATAGTTGTACTTTTTATTAAAAAGAAAGTACTTGAGCAATGGAAGTCCCACAGTATTGGCAGTTTTAGATAGGTATCAAAAGAGTTAAGATGAGATTATTACCCAAGTATTTGTGATGTTGTTTTCTCCCAACATAAGGAGAAAAATTGGCAGTTTTTTGAATAAACTCTAGCTGCAAACCCCAGCCCTATACCATATGAAGACTGGTGTTACAGATTATGCAGGCAAACAATACCTCTTTGTGTTAAAATCTTGACTTACTGCACTAAGCTCTGAGATAGTAGACTCAGGAATCCTACTTTTGCCTGACTTCAAGACTTGGAGTGCCTTACTATTTGTCATTTCTTGAGTAGAAATCCCAGTATGGTTCCTGCCTTAACCTGTCAGGAAGCTGAGCTTTGTACTGTACCTGCTATTCCTAAAGTGAGAATGGAATTTGTTTTTGACTGTGTAATGTTTATAAATGTCTTCAAAATAAACTGCAATAATATATATCATAATGCTGATATTATCTATCCTGGGACAGACTTAATCTCTTGCCTAAAAGCTGATCTGTTGAAAGTCAGTACCTCCCCCTTCCAGACTCACAAATGAGGGTGAGGAAGGTCCTGAGAGATTCTACCCCAAAAATGGGACAGGCTCACTTAATGTCTGGAAGCAGGGTTTTGATTTAAGCATTGAAAACTCTTAAGTCTTGTATATGCTTTATCCTCTGACAACTTCAGGTATGGTATCCAGATCTACCTGCTTGTTTCAAGCTTGTTTGGCTTGAAAGAGTCCTCCACTGAATGCTGGCACTCAAAAGAAAAAGAAACCTTACGCTCTTAAAGTAGTGCTACTGGGCAAATATATAGCTGCAGCATAGCACATCAGGAACATGTCCTCAACATGCACAGCTGGGAGAACACAGCTATTACATCTGATGCTCAGGAAAAGCATTTCTGTGTGCAGTTCCAAGAACAAATAATGAAAACTAAATAAAATCCCTCCCCCCTCCCCTATTAAATGCATTTTCAAGCCATTTAAAAAAATAATCTTTTATGTGCTTTCTCTTGAGGAAACACAATACTGAGGCTTCTGGCCAAACAATAACCTCTCTAAATTCTATGGCAGTAAGCCCCATAAGAGGACTCATAAAAACTCAGTGTGTACAAGTCCCTTTAAATATATTTTTTTAGAAGATGTACAGCAATAGCTGATGTTTCTTCCTGGAGGCAGCAGGACATACAATTACCTTCATTTTGGTATTTCCTGAAAGTTAATGACCAGTCATTTAATCCACAGTTGTAAACAAGTTTTCCTATAGCACTTGTCACCAAGGTGTTTAAGATAGAAGAAAAATCTCCCTGGGTTGGACTGTAATATGCTAACATGGAGCAGCAGATGACTACTCAGAAGAGCTTAATAATTTTAGCAGCTCTATGTAGGTGGTTGTGCAAGTATGCTCACAGCATGCTCTGCCATCCTGCTTCCCTGACTGCCCCTTCACAGTCTCGGTCAGGCTGTGCTATGGCTCTCTTACAGCCATAATGTCTAACCTTCAGGCTGTTCACAACACATTTGGGCATGGGACACAGCCCACACTGAGAAGCCTGCATCTAGCCACTGTAGCTTCTCATGGATGTGAGGAGTGAGAAGTAAGGTCACATTTGGCGCTCTGTGCTTTATAGTAGAGGAATTACGGTTGTCTCAGAGAAGGAGAAGAGGCTGGAAATGGCAAGAGGTCCTGCTGACTGTATAGCAGTGATTGCCTAAGGTATTTCAGTTTTCTGTTCTGTAAAAAAGGTTTAATAACCCTTAACCACTTGTTAATAACACTTAGCCACTTGTTTCAAGTGTGCATTGTGAAGATTAACTGGTGCCTGCACAGAGCCCTGGACATATTAACATTGACATGAATCATCCACGTACAATCACCTTTTACTATATTAATTGCTGTACTCCCTGTTAGATTATTCTCTGACATGACATGAAGACACTACTTAAAAGAGCTGCATGTTCCAGTGTTATGGTAATTAGCTACACAGCACAGCACACCAGAAATCAATCTACACAATTGCTGATTATGGGTAATTACCCTCTCCAGCATAGTCACCAAGAGGGGGAGGCTGTATTCAGAAGGATATGCCCCTAACACTAATACTGATTTTCTGAAAAAAAAACAAACAGAAGATTCTCAGTAGGCACGTAATCAACAAAGTACCACAGTAACTTAGACTAACACATCAACATTGTATTCTGGACAAAACCTTACTCTACTCCCTTTCTCAGTCAACCGGATGCATTTTGAGAACTTTCTATAAATACAAAGTATAAGAGAAGCTATTTTTATTCTCCATCTCTAGAACATGAACACACTCAGACATTTCATGCTTTCTATTTTGCTTTTCAAGGAAAATAACTGCCCCAATCATACCGCAGCAATGTCTGACATTTTGTTCTCTGAATAGAGTATCATAGTACAGAAATGTCTTTATAACATAGACAACAGCTATTGGTAAAAAGCTGGGGAGGGTGAGTTATGAGGGATATCTGGTAGATGAGTATGTGCACAAACACACAGTTGGCTTCAAAAAACATGATGTACACATTTAGCCCAATAAAAGCATACACTGAAGTTTTATTTTTAGCATTTGATTTCAAATATAATTTGATTCTCTTTCTCTTTGAATAATTTCAGTTACAAATGGAATATACCAGTGAAATGGAGACTGGGGAATTCAACAAATTACATGGTCTACAACACCTCCGATTCTGCAGGTAAACTTCCTCAACTCTTTTATGAGCAATAAATAAATAAAGATTTTCAGTATCATTCTTCAGTCTAATCACAGAGGTCTCCCTTTTAAATTTAACAAACCAGCTGCCCCAATGTAATTCACTATTTTAACACAAGAGCCGGTATCCAGTCCATAATGCCTATACTAACTCATCTTTACTCATAATGCCTATACTAACTCATCTTTACTCATAATGCCTTTACTATCTCATCTTTACTCAATGCCATTTAAAAAAAAATAACTAAGTTGAGGTTTGGATCTTGTTTTGATACTCATTAAAACCAAATATTACTTTTGGAATCAAGGCATCTCCAACGAGTTCAGTGTTAAGATGCACTGACTAATCACTGTTTGTTTTTCAGGAATTACAATAACATCATCTGCTAATTCCTTTGTGAATATTAATCCAGACCACATTGGATTCTATCGTGTGAATTATGATAGTCAAAATTGGGCCACACTAAGCACTCTTCTGACCAGCAACCACAAAGTGAGTGTCACAATATTAACTTGTCTGGTTGGTCTCTAACAGAGGTTTATAAACGCAGGTTGGTTTTTTTTTCTGCAAATAATCTACATATTCTTGATGACTCTCATCCTCTTTTTGTACAGACTCTTTCAGCTGCTGACCGTGCAGGGATTTTGGATGATGCCTTTTCCTTAGCAAGGTAAACTAATTCCCTGCAGAGAGTTCAACAGAAGTTTTTTCACTTTCCATTTTCTATTAACTAGAAATAAGTGGTCAAAAGAAAAATTCTGAATTTGTTGCAAGTCTTAATTGTTTTTTACCTTATGTTGCCCTTTCAAAGGAGCAAATAAAAGTATGCATTGGTAACTTGCAGTATCAATGTAGTCAAAAGAAATGCTCCCTCTCTACCCAGTGGAGGAATAAAGATGTCTTTAACTGCAGAGGTTTTAGAAAGAGGTACTTTTCTCATGTAGGAAACAATGATAGAAGTACTTCAGAAGAAGCTACGCGTCCAGAAAATCAGAGGCATACCTACAATGCACAGCATGGCATTAGGAAGTTACCACCACCTCAGCTATCTTCTTTAGAAATGTGCTTGGAAACTCCTAGCTCTTGTACGCAGCCTCACCAATGCAGATAAACTTTGGGTGATCTCTGTAACAACCTCTAGATCTGAAGCTCCTCAGCATTTCAGGATGTCTACAGAACTAGCAATTCTTTTGTATGACAGGAGTTAATGTAGTCAGTTAAAGGCTACTCACCTCTGGGCACTCTGGGCTCCTGCATAATATGGGCAACTTCCTAATTACAGCAAAAGCTCCTGCAATTAGGCATTGACCAACAGCGATTCTCAGTGGTGTCTCTGGAAAACACCTCCCAGACTCCCTTCCAGACTATTTTTCCCCTCCTAAAATTTATTATTTCAGACCTTCTAAAGAGAGCAGTGTTTTAGGATCTTTAAAGACGCAAGTTCTCCAAATTCATTAAAATAATACAAGTTCTGTTTTCTCCCTTCTCAGAGCTGGACTTGTGGATTACTCTGTTCCTCTGAATCTCACAGAATACCTAATAAATGAAACAGATTATTTACCTTGGCACAGAGTTATATCAGCTGTGACTTACATCGCAGACATGCTTGAAGACGATACAAATCTCTATCTCCGGTTTCAGGTGATGAAGCAAAATATATTCCTGCATGGGATCACTGAATCTGACAGCTGAGAATCTGTAATGGCAATAATATTGAAAGTTCAATTGATTTGCAAAGTTGCTGAGCTAACAGTAATTAGTTTTTGTTACTGTACTCTTAAACAAATGCTGAAAACAGCTTAGCACTGATCTCTGAATTACCTGAACTGCCAATTCAGGTCTATGCATTTGGAGGAAAGAAATAATGCCTGATTATTCTTATAATCAATCACTGTAAGTCACAATACAGAGATTTGTTTGTCAAGGCTGACCTGCATCCAACAAATAAGTACATACAGCACAGCAAGAACTCTGACACCTGTCCTCAGCACGAAGGATGACTGTATCTCAACATGGCAGTCTGAAGAACTGACAGCTGACCTGAAGCTGAATATGATTTAATGGTCACTAAAGTAACTATGTCCTCAAGTCAAGATTACCTTTTGGAAAAAGTTATGGCAGTGTGCCCTTGCTATACCCTGGCTTTCATTTTGGGGCACAGACAGAGATGGAGAGAAGCAGGCTGACTTTTGTCCTACCTGCACATAGTGTTGCAAAAAAGGATGCATGAACATGTTCAGATTTGACACATCATGGTGAGCTGGAAAGATCACGTGTATGTGCTTGTATCCCTTTTCATTTAAGATACAGTAGTTCTTGGAAAATGAAAGGGAATAAACTATAAATACAACTATACTGTCTTTTAATGAAACTTTTACAAATAATTATCTCTCTTTTTCTACCTCAGGAATATTTTCGCTATCTGGTAAAACCCATTGTGAATAAACTGAGCTGGACTGATTCTGGAAGCCATTTGGACAGGTTGAACGATCTTTTTACTTTTCTTTATCATATTACTGATGGATTCAAGGAATGCTAAGCAGAAGGGAAATCTTTCTCTCTCTCTTCCCCTCTCTTTTAAAGGCTTCTTCGTGCATCTGTTCTAGACTTTGCGTGCAGTATGAATGATGCAGAATCTCTTAACAATGCTTCTCAACAGTTTGAGCAATGGCTACAAGGACAAACGTGAGTTCTCATGGGTTTTGTGGCTGGTGAAGGACTTGGTCACAGATCTCAAGCAGAAAAAAGTGGGAAGAATACTAAAATACTTTTTTTTTTTTTGTTATTCTAGCATTGCTGTAAATCTCCGACTCCTGGTATACCGCTATGGGATGCAGAATTCAGGCAATGAGTCATCATGGAATTACATGTTCAAGACATATCAGGAAACTTCGTTAGCACAAGAAAAAGAAAAACTCCTGTATGGCCTGGCATCAGTGACTAACATCACCCTTTTGGACAGGTGATTTAAATGCACAAAGATTATTCCTTCCCTAGAGATGCAGCTATTCACTGTTCACTCTTTCACCTCTCCTGTTTCCTGTGCAGTCATTTTTGTCAGATTACAGCCTGTAGGATGCAACACATTCTCAAGAACAGTTATTTAACACCCACTTCTGAGACTGCATTATAGTAGAAAAAAGCCTTGCTACTTTAGTGGCCAGATATTGAACACAAGGTAGTTTCTGCACATGATCAACAGCCTTCAGCTTTTCCAACAGTGCTTCCACCCTGTGTAATTTTAGCTGCCTAATAGTGAGGCATCAGAAGATTCTTCTATGTTTCCTCTATAATCAGGGGAGAAAGACAAGACTTCCAGAGCACTGTTCATCCCAGACCAGGAATGGGACTCCGCCAAAGGGAAAAATTGCTTTCAGCAGCACTGGGGAATCTGGATACTGTACTGGTCTGGTGCAGCTCTCAGACCAAGCGAGCATCTCTCCAGGCTGCCACTATGCTGGGATGCACCAAATCCTTTAAGTGTATCTTATACCTTGGCATATAGTTGTATCATAGAGCAGAGCTGCTGGCAAATGTTCTCACTGGAGCCATTAACCACTTTGTTGGAGCCCTGTCTAAACATGACAAGATGGAGCAGTCTCTGCTTGAAAGAGTTTCGAGTTCAGACAAGATGGAATAAGGAAATACAGGAGGTTCAGAAAGAGTAAATATAAAAGATAATTAAAATAGTGGTAGGAGGTAACTCTATTCATAGTTTTTGTATCCACGACAGCCATAACCTAAAGACATTTGATAACTAATCACTGTCATGATGAGGACATAAATTAATTATCTAGATCAATGTAAATTTGCAGAAATTAAAAACTGCTCCTAAATCAGGGAGAATTTATCTATTGATTTACTATTAAAACAATAGAGGAGGGAAAAAGAGCAAAATTGTTCCTGTCACTAGCATATAGGATAAAAAGGAACAGCCTTAATCCTAGCACATGACAGCCAAAGGGTGGTCTTCTACAGCTGCTGCTGTGAAGCCAAGACCATGCTCCTCATCGCCCTGCACATGTGCATGATAAGGGACACCTTCTCATTCAGCCAAAATCATCTGTGCTGTGACTGGGAGTAAAACTGCAGCACATGCAGACATGCTATGCCCAAATTAATTCATTTGTGTGAATAAGGATTTCAGAAACAAAGCAACAGCTCACATTTCAGTGTGAGCATGTGTCCGCATGGTCCCAGTAAGATCTTTATAGCCTGGACCACTACTTTTAGATGCTTGGATGGGCTGCTGACTGCTCCAACTTTGTTTTCACTACTTGATTAAAATACTGAAATACTAATGGCTTTTGGGCATTTCGAAGAAACTTTAGATGCATAAGCTCTGCTTGTTTTCTGAAGAGATGTCTAATTGTTCAGGTTTCTTTCAATACACTATTATCTCTTGATACAGTTTTCAACAGATAGATAGTTACATTTTAGATTGGTGTAGTACACCTTTAAGATGCTTTAGACAAAAATAATATCATTACTTGGAAACAAGCTGTAGAGTGCGGTAGCAAATACTTAGGAAATACAAGCATTAACATTGCATTAATTCTCATTGTCATCAGTTAGGTTTCCACTGAAAGTGTTAACTTATTAGTTGCTTTCCCTGGACATTCCTGAAAGGTTCGCACTGATTCTTATGGGATTTCTCTTAGGTATCTAAACTACATTTACAACTCCAGCCTCATCAAAAGCCAAGATGTGTTCACAGTCGTGAGGTACATTTCCTACAACACCTATGGAAAAACAATGGCCTGGGACTGGATTCGGCTTAACTGGGAATACTTAGTTGACAGGTATGCTCTAAGGAACCTGTGTGTCTTCCCATTTGCCAAGTCCTTCTATATTCTCACTATACAGCTGTAATCACTGCCTTCTGCTTGTTTATGGAAAGGCAAAGTTTGTGATAGTTCTTTAATTTCTACAAAAGCAAGCAGTTCTTATAGTCAGCTTCTTTGTATTATGGAAACCAAAAGCATATTCAACACAATCATAGCCACCTGGTGTGAAAAAAAGATTCTGCTGCTAACTTAGAAGCCATTCTTTCCCTAAATGACCACTACCAATAAATAGTGATTAAAAAAGTATAAAAAGCTCTACCAATGTGTAGAAATCTTGTAACTGAACGGAAATACTCTGCAATTAGTCAGTCGTGTCTCCACTCTGACACAGTTTTATTTTTATAGATTTCATAATGAGAAAACAGTGTACAGAGAGGTAATATTAGAATTCCTTCTGGTGGTAATAGCAAGCAGCAGTAGGTAAAGGTGAGCAGCAGAATTAAGAGTGCACCTTTTAGTTTTGCTCTTTCCTCTCCTTTCTTCCCCTTTTAAACAATCCATGAGGGCAAAGAAGAAGAACACACCTGCCAGCCCAGAGTGGTGAACCAGACTGCATTTCTGTTGCTCAGCAGTTCGATTCCAAAACAGCAGGAAGTCCTGGGAGGAAAAAAAGTCTTTAAACACACGATTTCCAACGTGAGACAATAAGCTATTAACTCTATAATTAAAAAGCAAAACAAAACAAAACAAACAGAAAAGATCATTCCATTAGTAGATATATTTTAGAACAGTATAGCTATTCTGTAGGAGCACTATTTTTCAAGTATTTCCAAAAATACCGAAATCTGGGTGTATGTTTTGTTGTATTGTGCTTAGAAGTTTAAGCTTCAGATAACTGATTATGCCTTTTATTTTGAACAGTTTTGCATCAAATGTTGTTTGGTGTTTTTTTTTCCTAGATTCACTATCAATGATAGAAACCTCGGTCGCTTAGTAACTATCAGCCAAAACTTCAACACTGACCTCCAACTTTGGCAGGTATGGGGCCAGCATTTCTCTTGGTTCTATGTCAGCGTATTTTGAAATCTACTTGTTGGAAATCTTGATTTTTTTATTACCAAGTGTGTATAGAAGCATGAATTATTGTAAAACTATTCCAGTACTACAAGCCTGAGCTTTAATATTTCACTTAGCCAAAATTGCACTTATCCGGTCCCCATAAAAACCTTCTTACCCAACACTAGCGTTATTTGCTTCAGGTCAGTTCTTTCTCTCTCTCTTTTCCAGATGCTAAATTTCTTTGAGAAATATCCTAATGCTGGGGCAGGACAATTGCCCAGGAGTCAGTCAATCGAGCAAGTGAAGAACAATATTCAGTGGCTGAAAGAAAACAAGGAGGAGATACGAATGTGGCTAGAGGCATGGCCAGGCCCTTAAAGTCTTTGTTAAAAACATCAGGCATTCATTCTGTGCATGCAGATCCTCAGATATTTAGCAATGTGGACTTCTCAACTAGGTAACTTAGAGGACCAAGGTCTAATACTTCTTCTACAGACACTCAGGAGACCACTGCCAGAGCAAAGTTTGTGTAGCTGCTGATCCTGGATCTTGCCGGTGCCTGTGCGCATGAATAGCTTTATATTTTGAGATATTAATTTGCCTGAACAAATAGCACAAATATTTCAAGTTACTCGAGGCAGAAGTGATGGCAGAATTGGGGGTCCTTGCTGATCAAGCTCATCTCAGATCTTCCAGAACCACTCTGAAAATCTACTTCTTGGTTCATACAGAAGTATACCTACTAAACTCAGGGATTCCTTTCCAAGTGCATCTTGTGGGACCATTGCTCTGAAGGAAAGGGAATTAAACAGCAATATTAACTTTGTCTGAAAATCATCCCCTATATTTATATCCATAAAAATTTTACATTTGGAATTTAGCTTTGCGTTCTTATACTACAGAAAGGCCAGTTAAACTTCCTTCTCCACTGATTTTGGAAGTTTAACTACAGGTACACAAGTGATCAATGTTATCAGCTTCCTTTTCAATGTTATTAGTTGAGATTCTGTTGCTTAGGGAAGTGGTTGTCTTGGTTATTTTTGTCTTATTTCTAAGTCTTGTCAAAAGAACTTATAGCAGCCATTACTGCAAACAAGACAGATGGTACTTTCTGTCTCTTTTCTCAAGGAAAAATAAAACTTAAAAATCTACCTGGAAATTTGCCTTTTTCTAATAATGGGAAAAGCATGTAGAAAAGCAGCTGTTTCATAGCCCAGCTATATAGTACATACAGCTGTAGTGACCTTTAAGGAGGGAAAATTTATTATCGCCTCTGAGGAACTACAAAAAGATGGCAAAAATCATGTAGAGAGACCAATTCAGTCCACTGCAGAAGCAGAGTAAGCAAAGAAATGACTCCCCATTCCTAGTCCCTCTGTCATTGCTAGACTGGAGAAGGCACTGGGGAGCCTCTGCCTGACTGCCCTTGGTTGTGTTATGACATGGCACACCACACATCAGCATCAGCACCATCCCCATTGCCTCCTTCCCTGCTCTCCTGAGTGAAAAGGAACAGGAGGAGTAAGTCAGCTCGAGCTGGCCCCTGTCTGAACGCCCTGCGAGCAGTACCATAAGCATCTTCCTTTAGGTAGATCTGAGAGAGGTGAGGCACAGCTGTCTGTAAACTCTGCAGGGGTTGGGATGATGAAAGCATGCTTCCATTATCCCAGCTTCTCTTTCCACTCCATCCAGCCTGTGTATAGCCTCCTGAAATGCATCCACTTCTCTTTCCTTCATCCATTCAAGGGATAGCACTGAAGAGATGGCTCTAATGTACAGAAATTCTTGGGTACAAGAGAAGCATATACAGCCCCAGGTGGAAAGACTTTACCCCTTTCCTTCAGGAGATTCCAGGCTGGTATAGCTTTGGGCCTCTCCCAAGATACCCAAACGGTTGCGACAAGTCCAGACAGACCTGGTGACCAAGCCAGTCATTCTGTGAAAGGAAAATGTCAGCAGCCATTTACCTCATGTAAACAAAACACGACAGGGTGTTGACTAACAGCAGTAACAACTTAATGTAGATGCCAGCTTCTCTTCAAGGCAAAGAGTCAGCAAAGGGCCAAACAATTTCTCCCAGCTTTCCTTACCACTCACACTGACACGCAGAGAACTGTGAAACAGCTACCCAGATGCAAGCCACCAGCAGATCAGGATGTGGGGAGAGGGCTGGCCTTGTTCAGCTGCCTGCTCAGAAGAAACATGCCAATTCACCTTCATCATTTCCTTCTGTCAGGGAGTAAATTGAAACAATAGAAGGCACCTCTCTTGGTTTCAAGGTCACAGACTGGTTTCGTTGCCCCACATTGTAATACTATCAGCATGTCGTAAGGTTGTGACTCTATAGCAGTATGTATGATCAGCGCACAGAAATTTCCTTTGTTCTACCAGTGCTGTATGCTTTGATTGCAGGTTTTTAACTCCAGCCAAGTGTCACATGTAACGATAGAGGACTGAGATGAAGATGCTCAAGTATATAGATCTGTGGTTTCCCCTTTAAGAAAAGACAGTGAAATGTGGCAGAAATAAGTGATCCTACAGCCTTTTCTATGCTTCTGCCACAATTCACTGTAGGAAGAAACGTATGAGGTACTATGGGAATTAGCTAAGATTAAATAGTTACTTCAAGAGATTTCTATCCTTTGTTATATGTAGATCCTACTACCATGGAGTGGGATCAAGCTTGCCAACCTTGTTAGCTACAGTAGGAAGCTGTCATCAGGGAAAGCAGTCAGGAAGATTTACAACAGTGCTGGAAAGCTCTAGCAAAAGCAGCCTTCAACCAAATCCCACAGACATACCACTGGGCACATATTGGCAGTATTATGTATCACTGTTGTAGGAAAAAAAAAAAAAAAAGTCAATTGGAGAGAGAGACAGAAAAATACCACCAAGGCAAAGCCGGAGCAGGGAGCTGAGGACAAGCCTGAGCAAGCACTGGGCATGTGACCTTGCCTGTGTTGAAAGAGAGAAGGGGATTTAAAGTAGCAGACTAAGCAATGGCCTCCCATCATTAGAGTCCTGTTCCACTCAAGAATTAACAAGAGGACCATACGCAGGGTTTGTGTCTGAGTGGTACTGGATCAGAGAGATGTTAGGCAAGTACTTGGGTGCTTTTGATGCTATAGAAAGGTTTGTTAGATGTCTGCATTGATCTTAAGTGGGTAGGTGAATGTGGAAGTAAATCCAAAAGCCCCAGAAGAAGGCTGCTTTTATAGCAGGATAAAGATCCTGTCAATTTTAAATAATGTTCTCTAGATTATGCAGTGCTCTTGCTACCTCTAAATGGTTCATGGAGAATGTTCTCTATGGCATGTGTCTCTTTCAGACTGTTTGTCCTAGATGGATAACAAATCTGGTACATGCTAAATCTTTCGGTCAGGAACCAGTGCATTTACAAATGGTCTGTGATAAGCTTAAGAATGCCAATTTGAAACTGAATCCAAAGAAATGTGAACTGTTTTAAAAAGAGATAATTTTCCCTTGGTCATTTGATCAGCAAGGAAGGAATTTCCACTGATAAAGTCAAGTGAGGGAGTGCAGAACTGGCTGGCCCCTTAGACCCACACAGCTTTTGGAGGCTCAGAGTAGCAGAGTGAAAACCACTGCACGCAGAGAAGTAGAGGAACACTTTGAGTAACCTAAGCGCGATGTGGAGTTTAAGAGGGGCCACTGTTGTTGTGACTGTCCCAGTGTTGCCTTACCCCTGCCCTACAAATCTTTTTCATATCAGCCACAGCTGCATGTCCTGTAAAGCCTGTGGGCCTCAAGAGACCATAAACTTGATAGGCACATGAAAATGCTTTATCTTGATGATTCAGGTAAAGAAACAACCGAAACCCCACAGAATTATATTACCTCACAGAAGAAAACAAAAAATGAATAGCAACGATGCAGATGCCATGGGGTCTACAACTCCTCAGCTGAGTCAGTTTTTAAAACAGCAGTTAAGATCTCTACAGTGTATTCAGACATAAAGAAATACCATATACCTATGTCTCACTGTTGAAATAGGACATTATTAGGAAATATCCCTACGGTCATCCTACAGTCATCAGAGCTATTTCCTACCTAGCACCATTTTGGGTGATGGCATCTTCCAGCAGCTTTGAGTTTTTAAGGTGAAAACCAGTTTGTGGTGATCACGGGAGAGACCAGCCTGGCAAGGTTAGAAGAATGGGGCCTCATTCCATTGCTATCAGCAGCAGTACCATACTTCCAGGCTGACTTCATCCTGTGCTATATGTGTCCAGTATGAAAGTTTGTCAAACAAGGCTGTGTTTGCTTCCTCTAGTACTTAGCCAGAAGCCAGGAGACATGGAGGTATCCCAATTTCACACCCACATTTACAGCAGCTGAATGTACACTTGTGTGTGGAAAACTGGTTCAGGAAGGTAGAGCTAGATCAGACTAAGGAAATGTTCTCCAGCTCACAGGCTCACCTGGCTGCCCAAATGTTTGAACTTTTCCAGGATGTATCCTGGAAAAAAATACAAATCTGTTTACAAGAACACCTGAAATGCAGTTGGTTCAGATAAATCTAAGAGGTTTTGGATTCCTGGAATATATTCTAAGTTGTGAGTGAGGAACAAATCCTGAAAAACACGGCCATGACGTACTGTCTGAGAGATCCTGCTCTTAAGTAGTTGTTTTAGTAATCCCTTGCACACAGAAAACCTTCCTACATCAACTTTCTCTTCTTCACACATTGATTGCTGTCAGCTGACACCTGCTTACAGGTGATCTAATGATACTGAAGCAGTGTGTACAGGTGGTCCCAAGAAGCAGGCAGGCAGGGAAAGCAAGAGATCCAGACATGAGAGAAGACTGGAACCTAACTACAAGAGGAAGACTGGGGGTACAGGATTTTTCTTCTTAGTAAGAATTAATCCTCAATTTGAAATAGATGCTGCAGTTGTATATGTGATATCCACCATACAACCTTCACTCTAGCTTCAGCCATCAATGCTAGCTTTGCTTTGGAGATGGATTAAATGGCCATTCTTTCCAGCACTTCTGGATTTTTCAAACAGTTTACAGTGAGCAAGAGACTGGTCACTGATATATTTTCTTCCAGGGAGTGCAAGGCCAAGTGCATATGCGGTCCTGTCACAGCAACATTCCCATTCTGTATTGCTTGCTGTTAGATGCACTCACAAACTGCAGTTTGGTGAAGAAGTCAATCCAACCAGGAACTACATACCCCAGAGCTACAGATCTCATATCTGTAGTAGGTCTGCACCGTGAGAATATTTCCTTGTCTTTTGCCAAGAGGGAGCCTGAAACCAAACAACACCAGGATGCTCTCCAGAAAATAGTCAGTGTAGCCATCAGCCAGAGCAAAAGTTTCCCAAGGTCATGGTAAGAACTTGTTATGCCATGGTCACGTTCTTATGAGCTGAAATAGTTGCTGTGGCAGTCTAGGGAGCAGATTTTGCAGGTGTCTGGTAGGTAGCCAAAAACAGATTTGATTCATTTATTTTAGCAAATAGTCTCTTTCATCAAACTGAAATTAAGGCCCACCCAGGTTTGTTAAGCAACTTCAGATGGAGAAAACACTGTGTGCTTGAAGGTATAAAATCAGAGATGAAAAGTCATCAGCTGCCTTTGGACTGGAGCATTTACAACGAAAGCAAACAGATCAGGGCTCACTTCTGTCTCCTCCACAGAAATGCACATGAACTCTTCCACATGACAGTATACTGAACCTGGTCTTTCGAATTCCCACATGGTGCTTAAATAATAGTCAGGATTAAAAGCAAATGAATAGCTTTATAGTTCAGTCTGTCATATGAGTATCTGAAAACACAGAAGCACTAGACCCTTATATTTTATTATTACTTTAAGTAAAGATGGATGTCTTTAACAGAGGTGCTAACAAGCTCAGATCTCCATCAGTACGCCCCAAGCAACTACAAATGTTGAGGAGCAACTACAATTCTGTAGTACAGTGGTTTGAGCAATAGCCCGAAAGGAAAGGCATGTGGTTAAAAACTCTCTCCAGCAGAAACAGTAATTCACCACGCCTCCCACCTCCCTCTCAAGGTCTCCAACCTCTGCATGTAACGGGTGTTCCTCTGCACTGGCACTCTGGTAAATGCAGCCCTTCTTTTACCTCACCACTTCAAGGACCCCTAGCCAAAAGACTCAGTCCTGTGGAAGGAAACATTTCTGTGTCAGGCTAGACAAGATTTCAGCTTTTCATTTCCTCAGCACAAAACAAAGCTTCGTTCAAGCTGCACAAAATCATTCCCCTCCTCCCTAGTTCAGGAGAAAAACAAACAAACAAAAATGAGCTCCCCTAGCGAGTGCCCCGAAATAACAGGACCACTGGCTTCACATACAGGCTGCTGAGCTCCCCAGCCAGACTGCGAGAGAGGAAAGACGAGCTCCAGGCAGGAAAGTGAACCAGCACAAACTAGGAGGTGAACCAGAGCAAACTGCACCCTCAGGTATTGCCCTAGCCACAAAACAGAAACATGCCATTGCACAATCTGAGAGAGGCTGATGCAAGCAGGGACTGGTTTTAATGAATCCTGAATCAGTGACTCCATTATTACAAATATGGAACAGCCAGCAGAGCCAACAACACACAATTAGCATTGAAACAACACGACCAACGGAAAGGTCAGCCATGGCAAAGATCAGATTGCAGGAGAGGGAAATCAGGTATGTGGCCAAATAGCATGTCGTAGTTGGCACCAGAGCAGCTTGGCCAGAAAAGTCAGGGCTAAGATGGAGGACATTGTTCATGTGAGCGTGGTGCTGTGCTGACGCAACAGTGCAGCTTCCAGAACAGAGCATCCTGGACAGTCCACTCCCCACAAATGCTTCTTTAGAGGCAGGACTAAAAGAGAAGAGAGCAGATAACAGATGTTTGGCCATCTGTGTGTTTTGAAAGCCTGAAGAACACCTCCTTAGCCCAAAACAATCTGCTCATTCTGACCTAATGGATGAGCAGTTTCACTTGGGAAAAAAAAAAAAAAAAAGAGCCCTTCTGGAGTACCTTCTGGGATGTCCAAATGAACGTGGAAGCAGTGTGCAGGATAGGGTACCAGAGAGGCATATAAATTGCCAAAGTAAATTGATGTACATGTCCTGGTGACATACATATCCTATCCTGGGTATTGCCTATTTTAAATGTTAACAGATCCACACAAGTTATTTTAGAGCTCGCGGCAAAATACTGACATATTTTTCAAATTATTTTAGTTGTGACTCCTTACACAGGAGATGAATGCAATATATCAAAGACAAATCAGATGGGGAAGATTAAGGATGGAAAACAGCAAGCATCAGAAAACGTTAGAAAAATAATAGTGTCCAGTTTATATTATGGGATTAACTACTATAATTAGGAACTATTGCTCAAATACTTCTCACTATGCAACTTAAAAATTACAATGAAAAGAAAACAAATATTGGTGATCTGGGATTTGTGGTTTATCCATGTCTTGCCTAATCTCACCGGGTTGAAATATCTAGAATGATTTTATAGTTTAAAGGATGGAAATAAATAGGATAAATATGCAGAAGCATCGTGGAAATTGAAATGAACGTTTTGCTTCCTCGTAAAAGAAAGAAAACGATCAAGAGAGCATGCAATGAAAAGGTTTCCTATTTTTATTTCTCCAGAATGTATTAAGAGCGGCCTCTAGTGACAGTTAGCAGTCATTGCATTAAATTATAGTGGCTTTAACACAGTATGTCTAACTGTTTGAAATACATCCAAGAGAACAAATTTGCCTTAAGGATCTTAGAAATAAGACATAATAAGACAAATTAATTAATAATATTAATAATAAGACAATAAGACAAATTGGACATATAGGCACTGATAATGAACACTGCATAAGACTGCTTAACCTAGAATTAACAGTTATCATTAAGCTAAAATGTGCAGGCATGTAAAAAAAAAAACACAAAAAAACAAAGCCATAAGGTTCTCTGTCGCTTTTCAAAATTTTGTTTAGCCATATGAGTTCTTATGAACTGCTGAAAATGCAAGTTATGTTTCAAAAAATGCTAGGAACTGCTATAAAGGATCAGGAAGTAAAACACTCAGAACTTGAGACAGCCATAAGATGCACACCTGTACTGAGCAGGTGCATTGAGCTCAGGAATGATGGTTGTTTTACCTCAAGGAGTTGTTTGCAGCCAAAGAAAGTTGTTGTTGTTTTTGCAAAAACAGCCATGTGTCATTTGCAGCAATCAGAAATGCACATAAACTCACACCGTTCTGCACCATATATTTGTAAGCTCTTTCAACTTATGCAACTGGTTCCTTAAAAATATATTAGGTCTCCTTGCAAACTTGACATTTTTATAAACTTTCACCCAAATGTGTTTCAAGGAGCTGTGGAAACAAGCAGTTGCCCTTGAGCTTGCCAGATAACCTCACTGAACTTGGCAAAACATGATGGAGCTGCAGCAAGAGCCACGCTGCAGTCAGGTTTGTCTGTGGAATGGCAGAGCCCAGGTTGAGGAACCACATCATGCCCCAAAGGACATCTCTGTGCAGGATCATCCTGCCCAGCTGACAACAGCCTGCAACAAAGCGCTTTCAATCTGAGCTCAGTATTTCCAAAACAGGTTTGTGTTTGTCTTGTGTAATCCACCGCTTTTAAGATTGATATGTTCTTTCATTCCTCAATGAAAAGAAGTTAAGAAATATTTATTTAAGAAAACATACCACCTGCCTTTAAGTCATTACAGCCTTTACAGAGGAACAGGTCAACCATCTCTGTCTGTGGCTGTTGTCCTCCCACAAGCACACACCTGCTTTGACCTCAAAAAGCCAACCGGGCGAGCTGAGCTTTGCTCGCAAGAAATGGACCAAGATTCATCACCACACCTGCAGCCCTCAGTGACTCCATGAGACCTTAACACTGTTCAAAAGGGGAGGCTGAGGAGCAGGAGAGAGGCCAGGAGACCGTGGCCCATGGGGGAGAGCATCCAGCCATCACTCACATGTCCCTGGGTGCAGTGGGTGCACTGGGCAGCGGGGCCTCGTTGCAATGCCACAGGGCCCTGAGGAGAAGGCCCTGTCCCTCTGCATGGTGGCAAGAAGGGGTCTTGGAAATTGCTTGTGCTGAATGTCTCAGCGGAAGGGCAGTAAGTTTGCCCTGACAGAAACACAAGCGTGAAGCACAAGGCTGCCACATACGGGCATGTCACACCCCCTGGGCCTACTTCTGTGAGGCAGTCATTTCCTAGTGCGGTCAGGAGTGGCTGCAGCCTCTTCCAAATTCTTGTCTTATTCCAGCTGTGCTGCACAGAGACCATTTTTTTCTCTTTTAAACAAAAAGCCTCTTCTGGGAGCACAACCAAGGTTTGGCCCTGCTGCCCATGACAGCCTGGCAGGCATCTGTGTGCACCGAGGCCTGCTCTGTCCTCACCGGCAGCAGCATCTCCATGCTGCTTGCCATCTTGAGGAGAGCTCTCTGCCAAGGGCTGCCCAGCCCATGCCCCAACACAGACACCTCTGCGTCCCCAGAGCAGAACAGTAAAGCCCCCTGCCCGGCCTGGGGCCCCTGAGGGGATACTAACAGCATCAAGCTGCCAGAGCAGCTCCAATAAATCAAAAAGAGAAAAGGCACCCATATGCTTATGAAGTCCATATTCAGTGAGCTCTTGTGGCTCTGCAAAGCTCTGCTGGTTAACTGGTCTGCTGTTTAACGGAAGGCTTTAACGATGTACGAGGCATAACCCTTTGTAAATAATGTTATCTTAAATGCAGAAGGCCTTATCAAGCACTCCTTGCCCAGGCAAGGCTCCTTGGGAGCTCGCCTGGAGCAAGCACCAAGCCAGCGATAGGCCACGGGCTTGGTGGAGCCGCACGGAGCTGCCCTGACTGCCAGCATCAGTGCTGAGGCAGTCTCACTAGAGGGAGCAATTTATTTTGAAATATTAGTCAATATTAGCTCAGCGCTTAGCTGGGCCACCGGTGGGTCAGAATTAAGAAGGCTGTTCTGAAGCAAATAGGCATTTTAAGATAAGAAGACAAACCAGAGGAGTGGAGAAAAGACAGCACTAATTAAAAATCCTGACTTCTGAAACTATAAGTTGTGAATGAGAAAAGGAATCCATGCAACATATGGGGATGGGGTTTTTTATGTTGTTTTTCCTTCTGAACCAACTACAGTAGAGTTCCTGTCCCTGTTTCTAGTAGATATCTCCATTTTCAAGGGGCTGCAGATCATTTTGGTTGGCACTTGATGCGAAATTTTGCTTTTACTTTAAAACGTGCTTAGTTATTCTCTTTTTTATCATAGGCTGTAAAAGGAAATAAATTCTCAGATGCATCAGGATTCTTAGATGCATTGCTAGCACTCAGGCTCTGTCAACATTTCCACCTTACATCATTATTTAACGTTGAGTCATAAACACTTTTCTGTAAACATTTATTTAGTTCCTGACAAGGTATCCCCTCCAAACGGAGTAAGTGAGGGGTGTTGTTGCTCAAAGAAAAAAAAAAAAAAAGGTTTTAAAATATTTTTAATGATATATTTAACTGAAGTGTTCTAAATCTGTCACAGTTCTATGTTGCCCTTATTCAAAATCTGTGTCTGGGTAAGTTTGTTCTGGACTTGTACGGTGCCTAGCACAGTAAGGTTCTTAGAGACCCGAGGCACTGCGGTGTAAGCAAACAATACAGATTTAATACTGACTGTGTTTATGCAGCCTGACCCCAAGTACCGCTTAGCTCCTGGGTCGTGCTGATGGCCTCAGCTATGTCTTGCCTCTGTGCTTCAATGAAATATGGGGACGCAGTCTCTCTGCATCTCCAAAATGATCAGCTTTGTGCATCTGTGGGAATACAGAAGATAGTTCTTTGTTTCATGTCCCAAGCAAAGAGTTACTGGATGAAAATTACTAAATCTGCTTGTTTCTGTGAGTCTTGAATACAGCTTTTAAAAGCCCTAAACCTAGCATCTGGTCCACAAAAGAGGAATTTTCTGTATATGGGGCAGCAGCCACGGGATAATATTTATAGAACCGGAGCTGAAAAGGTCTACAGCATGTTAACATCACTATCCCCAAGAAATGTACAATATAGCATTAAACCAAAGTTATAATTATCAGCAGAATTTATCAACATCACAGTTGTGTTTGGTGATGATGTTGGCTCTGTGCTTTACCCAAGCAGCAGTCAATTTTTAGTTCTCAGATTTGACTTATGTAGAGGACAGACTTACAACCACAGCTTTGCTGCATTTCAGGAGGCTATACACAGGCTGGATGGAGGTGTGCACTCCACTGTAGGCACTGGCAGTGTACTGGTACAGAGAGCACAATGTTATGCTTCAGGAGGCTGCATTTTCGATACTGAAGGATCCTGGACCTAAGCACCATTTATCACAGCCTAAGGAGCTGAAACAGAGCCTGAGAAAGAGGAAAGGAAAAGAAGAATGGTGCAATATTTATCTCCATCATGTCCTGGAAAAACAGTCTTTCTTTTGCAGTCACGGGCATTTTACTGTCAAGGAAATAAAATCTCAGTTTTCACTGAAAAAAAAAATCCAGTCCTGTTTTTTTGTTGTTGTTGTTATTGTTTCTAGTTGCTTTAATCTACAGGAGAATGGAGATTTAGTAGATGTGGCATCAGGCAAGGAGGAAGTGAAATATGACGCACTGAGAGTGAATTAAGTTGGACACAAATTGCCTTAACATGTTACCTTTCCAGATTCCCATGATTTCTAGTGTCACTAATCACGGTATATGTGTATTTCTGTTCTGTTAGAATTACTGAAGTGCCTATCTTCATTGCATGTGGTCACATAACCCTGATGTAACTGAACGGTCAGTTGTACATAGAGAACACATCACATCTAAAAATGGCTTTTGCAGCATAGCTCAGCTGAAACAACAGCAACAGTATTTATTCTGAATTGCTTAATTTCTACTAGTGAAAATCCAGACTGCCTAACGACACAAGTTCTGTATGTAAAGTAAAAAAGATCCTTTAATATTTAATAATTCCCTAACATTCACTTGTCCATATCACAAGAAACTGCCTTACGGACCAAGGATTAGTAGCTGTGTCAACAGGGTAAAGTTAGTCCCTATTATACTTGTGATTTGATTTGTTTCTCATTAAAATGAGCTGCCACTTTGGTGGGAATTGAGCTTCTTAATGTGACAGACATCTCAGGAAAACTCCAGAAAGCTTTGTATATCTGTTCATTTAAAATATGGGATATTATGTGTAAAAACAAAAATATGACCAATTAAAAAAGCTTTTCATATTATTTCCAATCCTGAACTTAAATTCCTGCTTTCTCTGCACATTGTTGAAGAAAGGGAGGTTAAGCTTTCACAGTCACTAAGCTATGTGCAATTCACATGGCCAGAGTGCTATACAAAACCCACAAAGGTATCAAGCAATCAGTTCTTTGGAGGAAAGTGGGTTCATCTATTTCTGCTATAAGAAGCAGCAGTGTTTTGCAGAAAGCCCTTTGCCCTTTGCCATGTGAATTAGCAGTACACTGCTGGTAATCTAAGTGGATTAAAAAGGAGTAAAGACTCCTAGTCCATGAAAGCCTGCTCTACAGGTAGATTTTGTACAAATGTAGCTGTGTCGGTTGCGTGGGAGACTTTGGGGGGAAGACCGAGGGGGGTCTTTTAACTGCATCTACAGCTTCTGGTATCAATTCACTTACAGTGTCAAGAACGTCCTTGCAATTCATTCCTTTTCCTGACGAGGAATAATAATAGCAGTATGGGGTCTTTATGTTGGTATAATGGCAGCCACGATGTGGGGGAAGAGGGGAAAGCTTGTGCTGGTGCTCTTATGCTCGAGCAGTCGGCACAGTACAGCTTCTGTGTGCAGACAGGGACGAAACAGTGAATTTCCCAAGAAAGACAAGAGAGGCTTTCTGCAGCTATAAAGCACTGGGCTTAAGACTTTTGCCGATGAGCATATCTGGGAGCTTGGCATGCTGACTAGATAAATGTTTAAAAATAAGTCTAGTGCCCAAGCTGACAGGCTTGTGCCTTCTTGAATATATTTATTTGAAGTAGAAAATGGATTTATCTGGAAGTCTGCTTCATTTGATTCAGGCTCTCATCAGGGATGTAACGCTGACTTGCCTTTTTCCTTACTCACCTGAATATTTTTGGTATCTGGAGACAAAGAAGATAAAGGGGGTTGTACTCTATTAATCACCCTTCTCTTTGTTCTCAAGCTACCTTTCTTCCTTCTATCCCTCCTCCAAACACACTTCCCTTGCCAAGTCTTTAGGGAAAAAAAGTAATTGCTGCTATATACTTTCAGGGACTCTAGCACTTACTGGTACAACATGTAGCACTTGTGTCTGATTAGCTTTGTTGGTATCTGAATGGGAGCCAGTAAAGAAAAAGGAGAAAAAAAAACCATAAAAATGGAATTTTATAAATAACAGATGTGAGCTTTTTTATGAAAAATGTTTTGTTTTTAAATGTTCAGAGTTTTAAAGGAAAAAAAAAAACAGAAATCTAATTCTGTTTGGTTGTTTTGTTTTTCCTTTTTTCTTTTGCTCCTGTCTCTATTTTCCTGAGGGTAGAGGGCAAATAAAATTTTCCAGGGGAAAGAAAAGAAAGGAAAAGTATTGTCTTTGTTTTTAACATGGTAAAATGAGCACAGAAAGGCTAGAGTCCAGAAGATTCCACAAAACTAGGATACCTCAGAGCTGACACTATAACTTGGTACTCTCCACTACATGGTACAAATTCTGCTGGCATTAATTACCAGTAACATGTCAAGCAGTTAGTGGGGTTTGAAGAAATAATTTTGCAGAAAGTAAGTATTTTTCGGTGTTCCCTTAGAACCAATACTTCTGATAGCCTCCCACTCTGTTGCTTGAAGATTTGGGTGCATGAAAATATAGCCAATCCCCAAACTGCTACAACAGCTCCCCACACCTTTCTCCTCTAGCCATCATAACAAGTAAAAACAGCCATGCATAAGTATAAAACTTCTTATGTGCAGACATAAGCTACTGACAGCCAACAGTGACTTGCAACACAGTCACATCTTTCCTGGGCCTGCTGCACCTCCAAGCCACAAGCGGAGTGTTTTGGATGTCAGGGCCCTGTCCTGACGTGGTCTGAGGACATCCCTGGGACACATGCTTGCACTGCGGATGTCTGAAGCACTCCTAGTCCTGAGGATGTAGGCACAGTCTTAGGTACTGAAGGCCTCACACAGGTCAATACTGCCCTGTGCTCCCCGTGAGCAAAGGTTTGGCTTGAGGCTCCTCAGCTGTGTAGTTAACCAGTTGGGCTGAGCTGCTTTCCACTGCGCAGATGAAGATCTCTTCTAACTACAAGCTGTGTTGTCACTTCCTTTATCCATGCTGCTTGCCCACTGCTAGCACTTACAAACTCCAGAAAGGATGTAATCCACTGCAGTTCTTCTCAGTGCCGTGGTGCCTCTGTCAGTGCTGGCCCCCATCTGGGCATAACCATCCATCTCAAGCTCTCTACCGTCTCTATGGAGAAAGTTCTCAGCCCTCCCTTAGTTTCAGCCTGGAGTGGGTGATTTAATTCTCTAGGCAAGTTCTATATTACAGGTGCCAGTTATGATGTGCCTTCCTACTGCACTTGGCTGGCCTCCTCCAAGAGGTGCAGGAGCAGCAATGCCAGCAAAACCTGGCCACCAGCTCTCCTCAAGATCTTCCAAGTGGGCCAAGGATGGCCCTGCCCAGCCCCATGGAGCCTGGGCTGGAGAACTAGGGTTTGACAGTGAGGCCTCAAGGGCTGTTTGAGGGATTTCTGGCTGGTCCCAGAAAGTGAAGCAAGCAGCAGTCCCCAACCTTGCTATTGCCACAGGGAACCCTCTGGGACACACTGTGGCAATTTGGGTTGGTAACACTTCAGTGCATGTTTCATACAGAAACTGGAGTCTGATGAATGTTGGCAGAGGCACATGTAATCTTCAGAGAATTGAGCTGCCCAGCTCTAACAAGTCTCTCCAGAGTATGTACAAACTAGAATATCACAATTTATGGCTGATATTTTGTAGGAAAGCAAAGGGCACGTTCCTGACATCAGAGTAACCTTGTCAGCAAATTCACATACCTGCTCCTAGGCACACACAAGTCAATGCTTTGCAGTGGGACAGAGGTGTTTTTCTCCCTTTGGAAAATGAGCCAACGATCAGATTAATTTCATTACCCCTGCAAATAATGGCTGAGCCATTTCTGCTGAATCTTTAACCAAAAGATAAATAAATCATCAACCAAATATGGACATCCTTCAGGGATGTTTTTAGCATGAAGGGAAGTATGGAAAAATTTTGACTGCCTGAAATAGTCTTTTACAAAAGGAAACTCCACATTCTTATGGATGCGATGTAGTGCTGTGTTTCCCAGTAACCGCGTTCACTATTACAAGCATCTGTGCCACACCTTTTGTCAAAGTACTTCTTCAAGGAAAAGGAAAAATGTTTCACAAGTAGTGAGTTAAAAATAATCTTGTTCTTCTTAACCCATTAGCAGTTAGTATGCTTGGGGGTGGGATCTTGCTCCAGCTGCTCAGATCCCATTACTCAAAGGACCTTCTGCCTGTCTTCTCCTCCCCTACAGAGAGAAATTAAGCTGTTCTTGTTCTCTTCTCATCCTCGCCTTCTCATAGCTATGGGGAGGGAGTTTTACAGTCCAGAAGCCAAATGAACAGCAGGCAAAAGTATCACTGCATCCTCTGGTGTTTGGAGGTGTCTGAAAGAAGACCTGTGACCAAAGGCTTCATCATGGACCAGCGTCCTCCTGAATCAGCTGTGGTTGGCAGCCTCCTGGGAATGTAGTTCCTATGCAAATCTTTGTCAGCGACATCTAATCCACTGAATGATGTGATCTCTTCAAATTCTCTGAGCTCATTGGGGATTACCTGGATTCATAGAGGAAAAGCTTCTCCCAAAATTTTCACAAGCAAATTTCTTTTTCTGAGGTCTATTCCTAGGAGGTTCAAGGAATGGGGTCTCTGGCAGAAGAAGCATTGCTATGTGAAGTAGAAATCATCATTCCCTTTTGTGTACAAATGCACTGAGGTGGGGAGGTTAAGTGACTTACTCAGAGTTACAGAGCAACCAAGTGGTAGAGGAGAAAAAGTAATCTGGCGCCCTGACTCCTATTTGTCTCTAATTCCTATTCTTTTATTCTCTGATGCTTTCAAATCTGTAGTTAACTTTGCTATAATGAGTTTAGAGATGAATGAAAAATAAATATTTTTTCTTGTGGGGAATAAAGATGAGTTGATTTTGCATAGTTGTAAAATTTAGTTATGTATAAAGGATTCTTTATAATAGCTATTAGAGTGTTTGCAGGATTTTCTTGGGGTGGAAACATCAGAAGAAGCATTGCTTTGGGCTAATCATTTAGCAAAGGACAAAGATGCCTTAGATTGCTGACTCGTCCTATAGTTAATGGTTCTCTCAGGCTTTTCTCTGTCGAATGTGGCAACTATGACATCAAATGTTATCTCTGTAAACACATGCCAGCTTAAAATAGCACATGGGTGTGGGGGGGAAGAGTTTCTTATCCTATATTTTAGCCATGATTATGTTCACCAGCATGTTCCTTTCCCCATGGAATAAAACAAACTTCAAAAGATTCAAAATTAACTTTCCAGAAGTTAATTTTAAAAAATAAATGACCTATCCAGGAAGCCATTCTGTTTTCAAATTAGACACCTTAGGGGGTCATGATCTGAGTGCATAAAATATGGAGTGCTGATTTCTGGGACGCCAGCACTGGTGTCGTGATATATTTTTTATGCAGCCTCAATGGACATGAGGACAGCAGCAGCTATTAGAGCCTTTTTTTTTTCCAAGGGTTTTGCAGGACAGCACACTGGCAGGTCAGAGAACCAGACGGTTTTGTTGATTTGCCACTGATCTGCCATGTGACCTTGAGCAAGTCTTTTCACTTTTCTCTCACTCTGCTTCTCCTCCTGCAGTTTGCCTTATCTATTTAGATGGCAGCCCTGACGAGCGGGGAATTTCTCACCTAGCAGTCCTTAGCTGAATGTGACCACCTCTTCCTTGGGATTACTGCATTGCAAAACCAGAAATTTTCTCTACCAATTTGAAGCAATAGTATAAAATTCGAATTGGCTGTTTTTTTTCCAGAGTTCTCATGCTTCAGCTCTGCTGCTCTTCCCATCAAGGAACTGTGATGTGGCATCACCAGCACTTTCCAGACAGATTTTGGAAGCGGCACAGAGCAGGGCTGGCCACACTGAGGCTGCTGAACTGCACTGCTCCTAGGTGCAAGTCAGATCCACTCTCATGCTGGGGTTTATCAATGAGCATGAGAGGTGCTCCTAATCTTGGCTGTGAGTGAAAGTGTGCTCAGGGCTCTTGTGAAATACCTAATGAATTAGAACAGGTAGGGGTTACTCAGATTTGCTATGCATGCCCTCTAGACAATGGTGCAGCTCTCCTGTATCTACACACGAGAGCCTCAAATATCCATTTAGTGGAGGATTTGCATGTTTGGCACCTGCTTTTGTACGTTAGGAATAGTGTGAAGTGAAAATCACCCCAAGGACAGGCTTTTCTTCATTCTTCATGGCACGCTGCTTGCAGACATCTCTGCGCAAGCAATCTGTGCTGTGTGGGGGGCTGTCTCCTAAGTCAGGGACTGCAACCAATGGACAGCGCTGCAGGAAAACTCTGTATTCCCCCCAGATCTACAGTATTAAGTGTAGGTTGGAATGGGGTAGTTTTCTGGGTGTTAAACCATGATTTTTGGATGGAAGTGATGTTTTATTCAAGGATATAAAATGTGCTGCAGCTTATGTTGACTTTGGCCTAACGAGATGTTTGTAAATATGCCCAGAAATATCTAATATATTTTACTAGCTAGGCACAAGCTGTCAGCCTGCAGCATATCCATAGCAGAGCAGTTTCCTCAGCGTTCTTCCTCTAAATGAGGCAAATGACCAGATTTCAACAGTTCACTACCCAGACCAGGATTTCTTGCTGCAGGTCTCAGCAGAGATGTGCCCACCTACCCCATGAGTGCAGCGTGGGGGCTGCAACAACCTTTATCCAGCCAAGCACTCACCTCCCCCCTCCATCTGCAGCCTGGAGGAGTCTGGACAGAGGAGCACGGCTGTTCCTTCCTCTGGCAAATGCCAGAGCTTTCTGCCTGCAGTTCTCCCAACCCAACCAACAGCTGGAGTTCTATCCCAGTCAGGAGGCAGCTCATGGAAGAACATCTGGCTCAAGCATCTATCTTGTCTGCTGCACCTTTGCACATCTACTTCCTTGCAAAGAGGTTAACGTGGGGAGCGGGGGAGGAAAACAGCTCCAGGTTCTTTGGGATGCTTAGAGAGAACCACTCTGCTGTGCTGCCAGGCAGCACTTGTGCATTTCCTATAAAAATACAGCACTTAAATAAGAGACATAATGAGATGTGGTTATGTGGTCTTCTGCTGTGTAATTTCCAATAGCTCTGGCATTTTGGGAAGCATACGTGCAAGGATGCCACATGCGGCACAGAGGAGAGCTCCCACGGTGCAGAGGGCTGGCTGTGCAGCAGGGCAGGGGGAAACCTCACAGTGCTTCTGGAGCTGTATTAAACACTAAGCAGGATGCCGGTCTGCCCAGCCTTGCGGATGGAACCCCTATCTTGCAATCTGTCCCAGAAGAAGCTGATGGCAATCTTCTGAGAGACTTGTATTGCCTGGTGTGAATAACAGTGGCCATGTCCTCTCCAACAATTTCCAAATAAGTGCAAGCCAAATGAGAGAGGGGAAGAACAAAGGACACTGCTGTGGGGCATTAGATTTGAGGGAAAAAAAATGTGATTTTGTGGTCAGTCAAATATGGAATATGCTGATGGTTCCTTAAGATTTTTTAATGGAAAAATCATAAGCTGCAAATAGTTAAATCAGAGTCTCTATTTCTCAGCAAACATCTTAAATTACACATAAAAATCTCTTAAACGCCTCAGCTTAAGGGAGGCCCTGGCTAGCTTGAGATCCTTCGCCTTTTGGGGATTTCACAGCAGACCACCCACTGGGAAAATGAGAAGTTGGCATCGTCACCACAGTGGCACTTTTCCTGGAGACAAGTCTCTGAAATGCTGCACTCTTTTCCTTGGGGAGATGCAATGCAAGTGTCTAACGTGGTCTGTGTGATTTGACAGAGCAGGGAGGCATAAATCACCCCCGGCACTGCTTTCTTTAAGCTATTAGGTACTCTATTTACATGTGCTTGGACACCACGTCCTGCTTTGCCCTGCTACTTACATGTAATGTAATCAGCCCACACTTGTGCAAATAAGTCTAAAATTTCACGCAGAGACATGCTGTACGTTGTAAATGCCTTGTCTCAGATAATGAGCAAGTTGTATTAATTATTATAAACCTGTCCCAGCCTATTAAAGTCTTTCCTTAATGATGCTGTGGTGAGGTGGCTGCTTCCCTGTGAGTCAGCAGCTCCTGCACCTCTTGGATGGAGCCCTTCAGTGTGCTGGGTGCAGGCAGGCGATGCCAGGCAGACGGGTCAACATGCCACTTTGCCCAGAGAGCCCTTCATGGAGATTATGCTCTTAGCTGGATGAAAGGCCTGGAGTTGGAAGTGCTAATCTTACCTATGCCAATAAAGCAACATTAACTAAAAGGAATGTGTTCATGATGCCCCATAAGTGCCCCCTGCTAGGTAGAAATTATGGATGTGCTGTCCATATACTGAAGTGCTCTTCCCCACCAAGTCAGCTGAGCATTTCACAAGAACCAACATGCTTTTATCTTCATACCACTGGGAAAACAATTGTTATTCCGGTTTGGGTAAGAGCAGGCAAAGGTAGTGCATGGCACAGTATATATGAACCAAGCCTGCACGCCACGCGAATCACACAGTGCTTTGAAATACTGCTCTTGAAGCACCACAGACCCTTTAAACATCTCTCACTGGCCTGACCTTGTCCTGATGCCTGAAATGGGCAGCAGCTCCAGAACCTTGGGTTTGGCTGGTTCTGCAGCTGCACGTCTGCTCTGGCACTGTTTGGGGTGAATTTTAGGGCTGCCCTGTTGTAGGAAAGGTGATAGCACTGCTACTACCCTGCATGGCAGCGTGTTAACCAAAGGGCCACCCGGCCAGAACAGCACACCCAACATCGTGTCCCCAAGAGTTAAGTAGCATCAAACCAGCATGATGTGCAGATGAGTGTCAGATGCAGTCCTGAATTCATCTCCTGGGTATCAATAACTGTTTTGTGTGATTTTATGCTTTTCACACACTTGACTGCAGCCCCAAGATGGGCATCTCCCAAAGGACAGAGCAGGGTTTTTCTTTGCCCCACTGGGTACAGCTCCCTGGGCTGGGATCCTCCAGAGGGAAGTGCCCACATGTCCCTCTAATGCAAATTATGGCAGGGCTAACCACACGGTTTTCCTCTCAGGGCCTCTTCTAGGCTGTACCACACTCCTCATAATGGTCTTGGGTTTGTAATAACCAAGATATCCATGATGGGCCTTCTGCCCACATTTCCGCACACTCTACTATCATGTATGTATGAACTTCATTTTGCTGTGAAATTACTCAGGTGCCATGAATAGTAACGACGAATAAATGATGAAAACCATCATCACCATTGCAGAAACTGCATCAAGATCATGAGCTCAGTTGTCCCATTTTCCAGCCACAAGCTTATTTCAACCAGGTATTTTTTTCAGAAAGAAAAAATCTGCCTTTAAAAAAAAAATCATTAAAATGCAACTGATTCGATGCCAAAGAACAAGACTCATCACTCCTATAACACACCCCAACAAAGCTTCTCCAGACAGTGTATTGCCTTATTTGTATGACCTCGCATTGGCTTCAGTGGCATTGCATTCAGCAAGGGCTGCTGCTCATGACAGCTTCCACAGCGGAAATCCCCCAAAAGCCAGAACCAGATCTCTTCTTTTCAAGCTGCTTCATCTTTTCTTTTTCCTCCTTCTTTGGCTTCATTTATCCCACCAGAAGAGAAAAGCAACAGAAGTGCTCTGTGATTTGCAGTGCAGCTGGTTTCTGGCGTGGGGCTGTGGCGTGCTCTGCTTGTGCTGTTCTTCTGCAGTCCACAGACAGGTCCAGCAGTGGAGCTTGTTCCTGATGTAGCGCAGCTCCTGCTGACTTCCATCGCGTTATCTGAACCTGGAAGGTGATGGGATGTAACACAGAAGTACGCACCCCATGGGTTTGAGGAGCACTTTGCAGCCGCTTCCCTTTCCAGAGCAACGGGAGAGCAGCATGCTGAGCACGGCAGACCCGTGATACTGATCTGTGAGCAGTGCTTGCTGGGGGCTCACAGTGGCATTATTTATGTCCTTGGCATTTCCAGCTCTGCCCAGAGGGATATGAGCCATCTCCAGCGGTAGTGTTTGGCCGTCGCCAGAACGAAGTCTGCTATTGTCACAGAGAGAGCTGTCAGAGCTGTGCTCCAGCTTCTGAAGTCTTTTTGTTAGGAGGACAGAAAAATGCAGCATTCCCTATCCCACATACAATTAAAAGGAAACACCCTTCAAGACGCTGAGAGCCTGTGACTGTCACTAAGCCACCGTGAGACTGCTCCTCAGGGTAATGAATGGCCCTTTTTGTCCAAAGAACTCCAGCGCTGCCGGCAGCAGCCATTTTTCCTGTTCTGTATGGGGCTAGGGTTTTGGGTGGCAGCTCAGGTACGTGGGCCAGGACCTTGGGAGGAGACCTGCACTCCAAAACATCCCGTGCTCCCATGGCTTTGGCTCTCGGGGATGACTGTCGCCCATGACTCGCTGGGGATGCCACCAGCCACCCTCCGTTGGCAACACCAAGCCCCCAATCTCCGAGCTCAGCCCCCAGCTACAGTCACATCAAGCAGGCAACAGTGTCCTGTAACACCCAAATAAACCAGGGAACAGAGGTGGACCAAGCCCTGGCATTCACAAAACGTGGGACGCATTTCTATCTCTGGAAAGCTATTTCCTAACTGTAGCATGACTTGATACCACTTCCAAGCCTTCATTTGATGTTACTCATATTCATATACTTGGGTGTCTTGTTTTCATTTGCCAAACAAGTTTATTAAAAAATGTTCTCAGAGTAATAGTCCTCATGGTAGGAATTTCTGTTTCGGGGGAAGAATACCAGAGTTGGAGGTTTTGCCAGCAGGATGTGAAAGCTGAAGGAAATAACAATGACTGGGGCTGGAGATTTGTCACAGCAAGTTAGAATGCGAAAATTTACAGTCTGGCCATGAGACAGACCAGGCTAAAGCTATGAATTTATGGGAAGCGTTGCCAAAAGCTGGATATTATTATTTTAATCAAACTCTGTTTTACTTTGCACTGAAAAAAAAAAAAGCAAATTGCTGGAGATTTTGGCTCCATGAATAGGGGATAAAGGGCAGAAGAGCCACCTCTGCCTCCACGGCCCTTCCCATCGTGGCTGAGGAGTGGGAAGCACGCATGACCTTCCCCAGAGAAATGATGGGAATCCGCCCTGTCCTCACGGGAAGAACTGCTGCTGCCTGGGAACTGCTCACCCCTTGCCGCTGCCGGAGCAGCCCCAAGGACTTCAGAGGGCACCAAATGGGCCGTCCCCATCACCCAATGTGCACGAGGTGCTCCGCAGCTCCATGCCCGGCTCGGGGGGCTGAGAGCAGCCGCCCAGGTGTGGGGCTCCAGATTCCTGCGCAGTGCTCTGCCACGACTTTCCTAAAGGCTTTCTGCTCCTTTCCGCTTGTGTTGTCCCGATGACCTTAATTGTTGTCTTGGGTTTGTGTTTAATCGAACAAAAGGAAAGGAAAGAGTTCTCTCGGCTTTTATCTCAACAGTACGAGGTCGAGATCTGCTGGAAAATCACTTGCCAGACCTCTGGATCTCTGTTTGCACAGAAGTAGTCACTTCTATTTATTACTTTACATATGGCCACAATCCAGCAAATCACTCAATGCGAATAACTTTAAGCATAGAAGTAGTCCCTTATGAGCCCGCGCACCACAGCCACACCGAATACACACACGGAGCGACGGGCCCTGCCCCACTCTCGCCTGTCCCATTCCCCCACACACAGCGCAGACCAGGGCTTTGCTCAGTGGGTTCCTCCCCACCCCACCCCATCCTCCCGCAAAAACCTCAGCTGCAGCGGTATCGATCCCTGAGTGCTCATCGATCCCCACCCACGGGGCTGCACAGCACCGCGCTGCATTGGGATTTAAAAAAATTCTTTGTGTTTTCCTTTTAATCCAGAGAAAAACACGTAACGACTGTGCACGGCGGGGCCAGGCAGAGGTGTATGGGGTCTCGCTGTTGTATGGGACAACTCCCGTAAGCCGCACGCAGGCACCCAGGGGCGTGCGGGGCAGGGGTTAGGGCCGCGGGCAGCATTTGGGGGCAGGGTGGGAGGGAGCGAGGTGGCAGATAGATACTCCAGCGCGCCGGCGAGACGCAAAGCTCTAAGTGCTTACGAGGATTTATAGGTGGCCTTTACGGGACGTTTTGCTATAACCCGGGGGATGATTCGTTTTGCTCCGCGGCGTGTGGGGCCGGTTAATGTTCAACGCGACCGGGCTGCTAGCAGGGCCCGCTCCCCGCACATCGCCCGGCGGCCCCGGGAAGGGGCCAAACCCCGCCGGAGCGCAGAGGGCAGCGCCGAGGGGCGGTGCTGGGGGCCCGCCCCCGCGGGTGTTATCGGGCGCTCGGTGGCACACCCGCGGGAGCATCCCCGGACCCGGGCCGGCCGGGCGGCGCTGAGCCGCGCGCGGAGCTCCGCGCTCACACGGCCCCAGCGCCGCTCGGACAGGGGCTGAGGCCGAAGGGCTGCGGCTCTTCCTCAGCGCCACCCCGGCCCCTGGAGTTACGGCTTTTTCTTCTTTTTATATTTACCTTTTATTATTTCTTTCTGTTATTATTTTCCTTTTATTATTTTCCTTTTTATTATTCTTTTACTTTTCCCCCCTCTTATTATTATTATTTTTTTTCTTTTTATTATTCGTTCCTTGCGGTGTTTTTCCTTTCTATTACTTCCTCGCATTATTTTCCCCCGGTTTCGGGCCAGCTCTGAGATGCACCCACCCTCCGCCGGCGGTTCGGGCCGGGCGAGCCGGGGCCGCGGGCCAGGGTTCACCTCCCTCTAGCCCCCTTCGCATCCCCCATAGGAGCCGCGCTCGCACGGTGCCACCCACACGGACCCGGCTTCGAACTTCAGCCCCCACCTTGCTGTGGGCGGGAGGTGTCCGGGACCCCAAGGGAGGAGGCGAGCAAAGGCTCCGCGGCAGCAGGGGCCGAGCACGGAGCTGCCGTACCGGCATTGCTCCCTGCAGACGCGGAGCTGCCCTAAGGCTCTGCCCCGGACAAGCGAGAGCCGAGCTCGCGAAACGCGGCCTCCAACACCTTAAAAATAAAAATAAGAAAAAAATAAAGACTTTGCCGCCGGTAATTTAAGACCGAGAGGTTCTTTTGCTTTTCCCCTCTTTTTTTTTTTCTCCCGAGAAGAAGACACGAGCGTCTGCGGCAACTAATCCCGTAGCGGGTTGCATTTACAAACCCAGGATGCAGCGATCCATTAACTCGGCGCCGTATGGAGCTCCGAAGGTGCAAACCCATTGCAGCTGGGGGTTAAGAACCGTTCGGTCCTCGGGGCGCGCAGTGCCCACGCCAACACCACTACAACGCGAGTACCCACAGAGGGAAACGCACACCCCGTCTGTACCGAGCCCCAGGGTGCCCCCCACCATCTCCTCACTCGCGCATCTTGCGCGGCCGCTGTGCGGAGTGCGGCGCTGGGAGGAGCAGGCTGCACCCCTGCCCCTGCCCGGCTCGCAGCGCTGCGGAGTGTCTTTCCAAAAACTCGGCCGGCTTCGAATGTCAGCTGTTTTCCCAAGGCAGTTCCTTCCCTCCCAAAATACCGATAGATCTCGTAGGGGAATGAAAAGGTTCTTTAATTTTGGAGGTGTAGAAACGGGCAGGTATGGGAGATCCGCGCGTCCGGGAAAATAAGCGGCCGGATGAGTGCGTGTGAGCGAAAATAACGCGGGGAGAGAAGAGAGGAACGATGGTATACCGCGGAGCCCCGCGTTCACCCAAGAGAGCCGCCCCGCCGCGCATCTCGTTGCGGCCCGGCCCGGCGCGGGCCCTGCGCACGCCGCCGGCGTTCAAAGTGCACGGAGGAGGCGGCCGAAAACAAAAGAGCGCGGCGGCACCGCGTTGCCCCGGCGGCGGAGGGGCTGCGAGCCTCGGCGGGGGCTGCGCCGGGGTTGCGCGGGGTTTGCGCGGGCCGCCAGCGCTGTGGATTGAGATGTGGATTGGGAGCAGACGGCGCTGCCCGCTCGCACGCCCGTCGCGGGGGCCGCACAGCAGGAGCCGGGAGCGGCCGTGCCGAGGGGCGAGGGGGGGGGATGGGGGTGGGCGCCCCGCTGTTCATCACCCTGCAGCCGCCTCCCGCCAGAGGTCTGCTGCAAATTCTCTGTTTCGTTGTGGTTCTTTTTCGCCCCCCTCTCCTCGGCACGGCCTCCATTGTTCCAGGTTCGCGCTGCCACCGCTGATAAGAAGGAAAGCCCCCGAAAAAAAAAAAAAAAAAGAGGAAGAAAAGCACAGCCCAAGATTTTGATTTACGACCTAATCAAAACATTATATCTTTGGTCAAGTGGCGCAGAAAAATGATGACCCTCCAGGCTTCAGCTAGAGGGAGAGAGAAATTCAGATCACACTCGGAGTGATTTATGTCCGCTCCGAGCGGTCACGTTGATTTTTCATCGTTTGAGCCATTACACAGTAGAGTGGAAAACTCTGATCCAATATTTCTGTGCTCCGGAAAAGGTCCATATATTACCCTCAACGTATATATACATATATTAGGTACGTATATTCTTTCTCCGCGCGCACACGTCCTCTAAATATACGTGCAGACATTCTACAGGGAGGGAGAGCGGTATAAATAACCGTGCACCGAGAAGAACCGAAAGGCGAAAGCAGCGCCCGCCGCCACCGCGCTGTCCCCGAGGGGGCACTCCTTGGGTCGCCCCCGGCCCCGCCGAGCGGAGGGGGAGGAGGAGTGGGGTGGGGGCCCCGTGGCGCGCCGCTGGCACTCACCCGGCCGAAGTGTTGACACGGCGCAGGAAAACCGACGGCAGCGGCGCTGGGCCGGGCGGGCAGCACGGCCGGGCACGGGGGGGCCACCGCCTCCCCCCGACCCGAGAGCGTGTCAAGGAGGAGGTGGGGGGGGGGGGGAATGAGGTGGAGAAATAGAAGGAAGTAAACAATAATAAAAGGAAAAACGAAAAGAGAGGAAGCTGCCGACCGCAGAGCGGGGAGACCCCGCTGTCGGGCGGGGGGAGCTTACCCCGTGGGCCCGACCGCTCCCCAGTCCCCGGTCCCTCTCTCCCTCTCCCCCCTCCCGCCGCTCATTGCCCCGGCTCGTCGGGAGGTGCCCACTCCCCGCCCCCGTGCGCCCCGACGGGGGTCTCGGCCCGACCGCCGCGAGTCCCCCCCGCTGCCTAACGCGCTCCGTTCTCCGGGTGGGGACCCTCCGCTCCCGCTGCCGCCCCTCCCGGCCGCCCGGGTAGGAGCCTCCGGGAGGGCCGAGCGGCAATTCATCTTGATTTGCCTCATTGTCCGGAGCTCGCGAGCTATAATCCTGTATAATTTCAGGAACAAGCAGGTTTAGAATTAATGGGTCACTCGTATTTAAAACAAAACACGCGAGAGCACGACCTTTCCCTCGGAGCGCGCGGCGCGGCACGGCGCGGCAGGAAGCGGGGGCTCACCTCTCACCCCGCGCCGCGCTGCGCCCGCTCTTTGTTTCCGTACCGTCCGCGCGGGGCTTCGGAAATAGCGACGCAGCGCCGCGCGAAGGAGCTCCCGGCTCCGCGGAGAAGGTGAGCGCGGGGGGCCGGGCTGCCGCACGGGAGCGGGTTGTTTTGCAGACGGGTTTTGCTGCTTCTTCCCTCTTTTTATTTTTTTTTCCTTTTCTCCCCCTCCCTCTTCTTTAAGGCGGTAACAGCTCTCTCCGCAGCGCCGCGGCCGCCAATTCCCGAGCGCACCGCTGCCACCGCTTTCCCGGGGTGCGCGGAGAGGACAGCGGGATCCCCTCCGCTCTGTGCCGCGCACCTCCAGCGGGAGAAGGATTTTTATGATTTTTTTTTTTTCCGCGCAAAAAAAGTGCGGCGTCAATTCGTCCCGCGCTCAAAAGCGGCGCCGCGGGAGCGCAGCGAACGAGATCCGCGGCTGCGGAGCGGCCACCGCTGCGAGCTCCGCTCGGAAATAAAGCTCCGGACAGAAGAAGTGAATGCTGCATCTTTTACTCCCATGAAATAAAACACATTATTTTTCATGTCGGCTGAAAAGTAAAACAAGAATATCGTACGAAATGTTATACACAGGGCATGTTTTACATTGCAATATCAGAAACATCTTTGCATCCACCAGAGGTACTATTCTAAAACCGATATTCACACAATGTTTTTTTTTAATAATTATATGTTAGAAACATACAGTGTCGCATTTAGTATATACATTCCCTTGCTCGCAAGCGAAAAACTCCTAATCGCTTCTGTGTAACATGCTTTATTTTAAAGCCTACCCTTTTAAAAACACTGTTGTGATATTACTAACAACTGCTTTTATAAAATTAATTTGACATTTCGATATATATACATCCTTTCCGTCATTTTTTATGTTAACAATGCTAAACTTAAAAAATAACAAGCTTATAGGAACATTAAAATGTCATATCATATCCAGTCAACCATTTGTCCGTATATATATATATATATATATGTCCTTGTAACTGCTGAAATACTCTTAGCGAAGATCTCCCAATCTGTAGGAGGTCCTTTGAAAACAAAGGAACTATCTCATTTCAGTGGTTTCCTTTACTCCCTTCTCTCCTCTTTCCCCTCTCTCTCTGTTTTCCCCCCTCTCCTCCTCCACGGTGCCCACCGCTCTCCAGCGCAGCTCAGTCCGTGGCAGCGGGGTTGGGTTGGGCTCACACGGGCCTGTCCACGGCGTACTGGCAGGCGCTCAGGTTGGACGCGGGGTTCTGCACGCTGGCGTAGCCAAAGCTGGAGTGCTGCTTGGCTTTGAGTCTCAGGCTGGCCAAGCTCGAGTTACACGTGTCCCTATAAACGTACGGAGGCGTCGGAGGGGCGTATGGACAGGCCGGCGTGGGCACCGCCGAATTGAGGGAGGGGTTGCTCAGGTTGTTCAAGTTGTTCAGGCTGTTGAGGCCGGAGCCGGGCACGCCGGTGACCGCCGAGGGCACCATGCTGGAGGACATGCTCATGGAGGAGATAGAGTTGGGAGGGGAGAACATGCTCTGGGAGGACAGCGGGTTGACATTCATGGAGTTGAAGAAGGGGAAGCTCTTGGTGGAGAGGGAGGCGGAGGTGAGGCCCTTGGCCGCCCAGTTGTTGTACGAGTACCCAGGGTACATGTCGTCGTAGGGCTGCATCAGGCCATTGAACTGTGGCCCGAAGCCGTTCTTGCACAGCTCGGCCTGCTGGTTCCTCTCTCTCTTCCTCCATTTGGCTCTGCGGTTCTTGAACCAAACCTTTAGAAACGGGGGAGGGGGGGGAGACGGAGAAGTGTGTTAGTGGGGGCCGCCCCGAGCGTGCCATCCCCAGACGGGCACACAGAGCTTCTCCCGTGCGCAGCTGTGGTCTCATTCCCACCGCAGGGAAGAACACTGCCTTTTTTCCCTTCCTTTCCCAACCCCCCCCCCCCTTTTATTTTTTTTTCCTTGCTTCATTTTTTTTTTTTTCTTTTTTTTCCCCCCGATTCTCTCTTTTATTTTTTTCCCCCCTCCTTGGCTCAATCCAAAGCGCCGCCATCCAGGGGAAATACAAGAGTGCAAAAACCGAGGGCAGAGCGCCTGGAAAGCGGTGGAACTTTAAGGCAATGTTTCCTATTACGGGGTGGGAGAGGGAAGCCAGCAACTCATAAATCGTTGTTTCACTTGGTTAAAGCTCCGAGTTCCCCCAGAGAGAGAGCTTCCAGAGCCGGGAACCACTTCTAAACAAACTCGTTCGACCGCTCTTTGGTAAAAAGAAAAAAAAAAAAGGGGGGGGGGGAAAAAAGAAGAAGGAGAGGGAAGAAAATCGCTTCCTAACAACGTGCTAAATGAGGTCTGAGGGAGCCTCCCCGCAGACAAAGGGCAGCGCGCCTTCTCCAATCCACACGCGGGTGTCTGAGCGCCGGGCGGCGGCGATGCCGCGGGGTCGGTGTGGATTGGAGCCCCGGGGGGTGCAGAGCCGACGGCGGCCGAGCGGGGCGGGGAGCGGGGAGCAGCGCCGGGCGCAGCGGCACCGGCACACGGCTCCCAGCGCCGCGCCGCCTGCTCGCCTTCTGCCTTCTCCAAGCGAAGAGGAGAGGGTTGAGGTGGGTTTTTTTTGTTTGTTTGCTTGTTTGTTTGTTTTCCGAAAATCTCAGAAGTCCGGTTCAGCTCGTTTTATATATTTTTTTAAATATTATTTTTATTACTATTTTCCCAGCGTTTGCACGCACTCAGGATGTGACCTCGGGATGTCCGCAGCGCGCCGATGGCTCCCATAAATCTCAGAGAGGGGAAAGGGCGGAGAGGCGCTCGGCGAATTGCGAAGCAAAAGAAAATGCGCGGAAAGGCACGTCGGGAGCGCGGCGACAGCCCGCGTGTGTTTTACATCTTTTTCTCGTTAGAGGCCGCGCAGGTTGCAGCCTGTTCCCAGCCGCTCTCCCGGCCGCCGGTTTCCGTAGGTTCCCGTCGGAAGGAGTAGCACCGCGAGGGCGGAACGCTCCGCGGGGGCCGTGCTCCGCAGCGAGAGCGGAGCTGGGGCCGTGTGCCCGGGCGGAAGGGCCCAGCGCCGCACTCCGCACCGACCCGAAACCGAAAGCAGCCGCGGACCTCTCTCCCCGCTCCGCCCCCGGACTCACCCGAACCCGGGCCTCGGTGAGGTTGGTCCAGACGGCGATCTCCTCGCGGGTGGACATGTCGGGGTAGCGGTTCCGCTGGAAGGTGGCTTCCAGCTCCTGCAGCTGTTGGCTGGTGAAGTGCGTCCGCTGCCGCCGCTGCCGCTTCTTCTTGGAGGGGTCCTCGGGCCCCGCATCCTCGCTCTTGCCCTGCTGGCCCTTCTCTTTCTCTGCAAGGGGGGAAGAGAAAACAGCGGGGCGGAAAACAGGGGCGCCTGAGCCTCCCAAGCCTCGCCCCGCTCTCCGCGGACTGCCCCCGCGACGCTAATAATTAACCCGCGCCCGGCCCCCGGCAGCTCCGCGCTCCTCTGCGGGTTTTCCGCCGCCCGCTGAGGGAGCTGCTTTCTCCCGTCCGTGTGCGCTCCCGACGCCGGCGGTGGTCGGCTCTCCGCGCGGGCGTTACGCGTTACCGGCCTGGGGGCAGCCGGTGTGCGGCCCGTCCCCCTCCGCCCTGACCGCCCGTCTCTATCCACAGCGCTCGCCCGTTGCTGTCTGTCACCGCTCACCCTCTGCACGTACCACTATCTGTTTCTACCGGTGTTATTCGCCCTCCTGTCTCCATATTACTCGCGCTCTGTATCCGTGTTATCCGCCCGTCTGCATCCATATTATTTATGTATCCAATACCCTTTTATCCGTACCATTCGCCCGTCTGGCCGTATTATTCGCCTGTACGCATCCACGTTACTCGCCTATCTGTATCCACGCTGCTCGTCATACGATCGCCTGTTTGTATCCATATTATCTCCTTTCTGTATCTACATTACCTGCCCACCGTATCCATGTCATTCGTCCTCCGTATCCGTTTCTTTCACCCATCTGCACCCACATTATTCGACGTGTATTCGTACGTCTGTATCCATTTTACCTGCCCTCGGTACCCGTATCGTTCGTCCATCCGTATCCACGTTTTTTCGCCATATATTCGCCCATCTGCATCCACATCACTCACCCTTCTGTACCCATATAATCCGCCCTCAACATCCCAGCACTCCCCCATCTATACACACATCACTCGCCACGTTATTTGCCCATCTGCTCCCCCGTCACTCGCCCCCTACACCCGATCGGCCGCACGCCGTTCTCCCAGCCGTCACCACCCGCCCCGAGCCAGGACTGAGGCACTGCAGGCCGGGGGCTCCGCGCCGCTCGCCGCCTCTTACCTGCGGCCTCGGGGCTGGAGGTGTCGGAGATAGTGTGCACCTCCAGCCGGTGCTTGGCGGCCTCCAGGGAGGAGCGAGCCTGCCCCGGCGCCAGCGCCGTCGCCATGGCCAGCGCGGGCTGCTGGTGGTGGCAGGAGGATGAGGAGGAGGAGGAGGAAGGTGAGGAGGAGCACAGCTTATTATTCCCGGCTCCCAGGCGCTCCAGGCTTAACGGGTCCTTCATGCAACTCATCGGCGAGAGGACGCCGAAGCCGACGGGCGCGCCCGGGGGGGCTGACGAGAGAAGGAGCGCGTGTGCCCGGTGGGGCGGCCCGGACCTTCGCGGCGCCCCCTCCCTGGGCGGCCTCCCGGGGCTCGGCTAGCGGCG